>NC_044203.1:4848077-4905350 GCF_900880675.1 Sparus aurata | reverse complement strand
CAGTTTACTATGTGCGATGACATGAATATTGATAAATCTATAATAAATTTTGTGAACATTTACATTTTGGTGTTATTTCGTTTATTTAAAAAATATCATGACGCGATGAATGCATTCATCACTCAATTTGGGTATGTACATGAGAGAATATAAAATTAGTATTATCTAGCGGTCCAAACGACCGCTTATGGCTGTTCTAGTAGTGTTTGGGTTCCGGCCCTTCTTAAGTCCAACTGACACTTTGGTCCAATCAGAAACATATAGCCTAATTTGACCGGATCCAACTCTAGGGTTGTGGAAAGTGCACTGTTAAGCTTTAACTATAGATCATTAAGATTAATTGGATCAGATCTGAACGAACCCACCACAGTGGCTGGTAAACTGATTCAGTTCACCCGCCAGCACACAAATTCACCCGTATTTGGCGGGTGGCGGGTGCTAATTTCCATCCCTCACACAGCACACAAGTAGAGGTACTGTGCTGGGTACTCTTTTCGTGGTTCTTGGTGCTTTAGAAATATTGTTGTTGTGGCATTCATGCCAATAAAGCAAATTTGAATTGAATTGAATTAATAAACCTTTCGATTCTTGCATATAGACTGATAGGTGTTGTGTTTACAAATGAGCAATAAATCCAGATTTCTTCAGATTGTTATTGCCAATGGTAATTTACATCTAAATGTCAGGCGATGTTTTCCTCACTGAAATTATTTTTTTCAAGGTGTCTCCCTCTGTCAACCACAACATGTCTCCTCTGTCAATAAACTCTATTCAGTCTGTCAATTAACAGGTGTTTGAGGGAAACGCCAACGTTACTAAACTAATTTCTAAACTACAGCTTATCATTTGAATGTTGACTTGGGTCTATATATTAAAGCTGAGATTTTATTAATTCTGAAACGCATAAAAACCCAAAACAGGCCAAAATTAATTTTCTTCGTGTAAGACCATGTCTAGGAACGGGCTGCTGCTGCTTCCGACTCATTTTGATGAGAACACATTAACGCAGTGATGCGCAGCACTGCGGACGGCGGTGAGCGAGAGAGATGATCCTCATTAACAAGAAGCATTTTGCTCATGCAAAGAACTAAATTTGTTTAAACTAGATATTTATATGCCACAAAACCACCACAACAACCATTAGTCATTGTATTATTATATTTGTGGGAAGTTATTACAAGAAAGATTTTCATGTCCCCAAACATAATAAATCCCTGCAAACAAAATAATTATTACATTTGTGGGAAATCGCCCGTTACGTTTGGCAGCGGCTATTACGTTTGTGGAAAATGTATTACATTTGTGGGTTTATTACATTAAATGCTGCAGATTTTTGTTACGATTGTGGTTTTATTACGTTTGCAGGCATTATTACATTGGCGGGCGTTACACGCGCGTGTCGTTCCTCTGAACAAGATGAAACTCTCTATGATTGATCCTCAGTATGGTTTTGAAGGCTAAAGTTAAACTTCCAAGTGCAACACACGAAGAAAGACAATAACTTCCGGTTCACACAAATCAGACAAATTAAATATCAAAATCAAAATCTTTCCGTGGCCCTATTTTTGATCCGAGCAATAAATCGAAAGTACAAAAATGAACCGTTATTTCTTTTTTGGTATCAGATTCATAAACGAATAAGGAAATAACAAACCATTTTTTCATTTTTCGATTTTGGAATCTCAATTGAATATTAAAAGAACGAATGATACACGGATTTTTATTCATATTCTGAGACTGGATGTTGTCATTTACAGGATGGTGCTGTGTAAGAAACAGCCGGTTAGTTGGCTACTGCAGGGTAATCCGCGACAAATGGACATGGAGTAGTATGTCGTTTCCCGAAACAATATGTGTCTCAGGGAAGAAGACATGACTGCAGAAAAACTTAGTCGCATATTTCAGGTAACAAAAAAAAAAAGTCCTGCTCCATGGCGTCAGTCTGTCATACTAGCCTGTCAGCCTGTTAGCCTAGCGTTAACCCTTAAGTGGAGCTGTGTTTGTAACGTTAAGTGAACACTTTGTTGACAGGTATTCCTCCAGATCAGTGTACCTTGCTGAGGTGGTTGGTGGGAGGTTGAGTCCCAGCAGAATGGTGGTGGTCCGGTTTTTAGAATGTGAGGCTACCCTTCAGGGGATCATTGGAAAAGTGCAAGATGCCATTGGAAGTCATGACCCCATGGTATTGACTGATGCACAGTGTAATGCAATTTTGGAGTCCGAAGGAACAACAGGTGGGTGACATTAATTTTGTTTTACTTTCAAGTCTTTACTTTGATTGAAAATTAGATGGCACATGATTACTCATGACTGAACCAACCACTTAAGTTGTAATGGTTTTTCCTGGTTTCCACCTCCACTCCAAAGTCCAAAGTCACACTACTGGAAACAAAATGCGTGAAAGATTCTTGCTGTACAAGAACGGGACTTCCTGGAGTTGCAGGGCAAAAGAAGGAGGAGACTGAGGTAATCTTCAGCAATCATATTACTGTTATTTGTCCGAACGTAGAAATGCATTGTGTTTTTTTTCACTTAGATGTATCCTTTCCTTTACTGTTCAGACTATTAAAAAAAAAGTTTTTTTTTCAAATCAACACCTGTTTGCCTACCCTTTGGACATTACTGCTTCTGTATATACAGTGGCTTCTATAATGTTTGGGACAAAGATTTATTTGGCTCTCAGATACCCTGAGAGCCTGTCAACTTTAAAAAAAAAGCATATTCCCATATTCAGGGATATAAATTGAGCTTGCCCCCATCCCTCTTGCTGTTTTGTTGTGTGTGAGACAAGTGTCTTGTTTTAAATGAATGAATTTCACAAGAAGCTTGTAGCACCCTATAATGTAATAATTTCCTGAAAATGTAATAACGCCTGAAAATGTAATAAAATTTGCACTGAACTCAATCGAAAATGTAATAAAACCCAATAATGTAATAACTTCACCAATAATGTAATAAAATATCCTGACTGATATTGTAATATTTTTACCGATAATGTAATACCTTATTACATTATTGGGAATTTATTACATTTTCAGGTGGGTCTTTTTTTTCAAAACTGATAATGTAATATATATGTTAATTTTCAGTCCAGAGTTCTACATTTTGTGTTATGAGAATCTAAGAATGTTATATACACTGGATTTGAAACATCAGAATGACTATTGAGTTAAATTGTAGACCTTGAGAACCATACAACCATATGCACATGTGCAAATAATCAGGGATATGCAACTACATCCTGGTCCTACTGAGTGGGTGATGGACTTACCTCCTTGGGAGACCAGAATTCCTGCTCAGATATAAGCACCCGAGCAGCACTGGAGACCCCAGGTAACTCTTCCCTAAACGTACCTCTTCACTTCACAGATTTCCAACAAATCACTACCTTATGAAAACAACCACAAACAACAAAACAACTTTCAGTAACACTTCATTCATAATACCACAAGAGTGATACATTTGCATCACAAAACCGTTGTCCACGAAAAAGTCAGACCTCATAATCGCTTGGCGCTATTTTCTCCCGATTCGTATCACCGCGTGCTGCCGCCAGCTGGCACGAATCCAACACTTTTTTCAGTTGTTTGGCAGTATTTTACGTGCTCGGACCAATGACCACAGCGACGCGAGAGAGCTAACGTGAGAGCTAGCTAGCGATAAGTTTATAAGGCTGGCAGCAGCGCGCAGTGATCGAATCGAGGGAAAATAGCACCAAGCGATTATGAGGTCTGACTTTTTCGTGGACAACGGTTTTGTGATGCAAATGAATCACTCCTTTGAACACATTTGTTTCAAGGCTTTATTTTCATGACCCAAGACAACTTGCCGGACTACTTTCGTCAGCACCAAACCCGGGCAAGCCGCACAGGACACTGTCGGGGGTAAGTCAGTGTTGATGCACGACACTGCTGACGGGGATACCATACAGATTCATATCAAAAAACCCGAACTATCCCTTTAATTAATCTTGGACGCCGGCATCCTGGCCACTAGAGGGCCTGCAAGGGAGAACATGATCAGGGTCTCTTTCAGTCAGTGCGTTTACATGACACTCAAGAAAACCGAAATACTGTGTTAGTCTGACTATGATCGGATTTTTAAGATGCATGTATACACCTTAGTCTGACTAAAATCGGACCGGATTGGATTTCTCATAGTCGAATTAAAGCACCCAGATTATTTGATTGATAGTTGCATTACTCCTGCATGTATACGTTTTATCAGATCGGATCGGCTTTTGCGTTCTGCGCATGCGCAAGATTTTTTCCCCGGGGCCGTGAGCCGGAAGTAGACGGACGGCGGCGGCGGCGTCTTTCCTCCGAAATCACCGCAAGAAAGAGCGCCATTGTGCATCTAGTTTGTGTAATTATCATGTACACCACTGAGAAATGTACAAAGATGTAGCTTCGTCTCGCTCTTCGTCCGCCATCTTTCTTTAATGCTGAGGCAGCTGGTGACGTAATGAGGTCAGCCGGAGGTGGCTCTGTTACCACTAGTTGAAATGGGTACAGCGCCACCTACCGTACCGGGGTATGACATGCTCCGGCCCAATAATCCGATTTTCTCACCGGCATCTATACCCGGATAATTGCAGTTGTCTGGTTGAGTAGCATAGTCGAACTATAGCTGTAATCTGACTAAGCTGTGCATGTAAACGCACTAAGTGGTGGCTAGCTGAAAATATGTCCAGCAGCATTGAAGCTTTGTCCCTTTATATGATCACTTAAGTAAGTAAGTAAGTGAGTATGCAATGTCTCTGCATCAATACCTTCAGATTTCTGTAGGATACCAGAAAAAGTTTGATAACGGTAGGCTTTAGACTAGTTTTTATTGACCATGTGGCTACATGCTAGTTTTTACTGATGCTAACTTTTTGAGACTTTAGCCAAGGCTTAGCTACTTCTTTAAATAGCTTAAGATGATATAATAGCCATTTATGAGTGGATAAGTAGGCCTATAATATTATGTCAGGTGTCATGTAATGTGTATGTAGGTGTTATGAATGCTTATGTATACTCTCTTCAAATGAGGATGTAGTCACATGTCCCTGAGCATCTGCACATGTGCATATGGTTGTATGCAGTAGGCGATATGAGGGGGGATGCCGTCCCCCTTGTTAGCAAAATTACCAAAAGCATCCCCCTTGTCAACCTGCCATCACTCTCCATCTGCAAGCAGCAGATAGTGTGTGACAAATCACAAGCGGTCGTGATCAGCTCCGGTGCACCGTGGAGTCAAGCTGGGCACGGCTGCTTTGCGATCCGGCTGCCTGGTCTATTTTTGACGAAAGCTGCAACAAGCTGCACAGTTATGGTTAGGCGTCCTGCAACAATGTCCCTTGGGAGGTGTACATAGATGTGTCGGGGCAGGGTGGTGCTCCCATTGGACCATCCCCCCTGTTAAAAATTAACAAATCACCTACTGGTTGTATGGTACTCAAGGTCTGCAATTTAACCCAATAGTCATTCTGATGTTTCAAATCCAGTGTATATAACGTTCTTAGATTCTCATAACACAAAATGTAGAACTCTGGACTGAAAATTAACATATATATTACATTATCTGTCAAGTATTACATCATCAGTTTTGAAAAAAAAAAAACACCTGAAAATGTAATAAATTCCCAATAATGTAATAAGGTATTACATTATCAGTAAAAATTTTATTACAATATCAGTCAGGATATTTTATTACATTTTCGATCGAGTTAAGTGCAAATTTTATTACATTTTCAGACGTTATTACATTTTCAGGAAAATATTACATTATAGGGTGCTACATAGCTTCCCTGACTTGGCCAAGCTACATTCATAAAGAAAAACCCTTGCTTTTGTTATTTTGTTATTTTTTCCCCACTCGAATTTTTCAAACAAAAGGTTAGGCTTTCTCCTCACCACCGCTACCAAAACTGCTAAAGAACAACCAGTACATATATATTATGTTTTTTCCTTGTAACAGCCGAAAAGATGAAGAAGCTGCAGGCATTGGAGAGGTCACTGAGAAAGTAGAAGAGCTTGTGCTGGCATCACAGAGCCTACCAGATGTCACTGCAGCAATCAGAGAGCTCACCAATGTGGCTGCTACTCAAAGAGTCATACTGATCTTTCCCAGCTACAGACCATCAAGCAAGGGTTCTGCTGTGTTGTTTGTATGAGTAAGTATGCAATAGATAGTAATTGTCCCACATGTAAAATAATGTTGGATCCATTTTATTTGGTATGTGCCAGAATTTGAGATTTCCAAATAAAC
Source organism: Sparus aurata (assembly GCF_900880675.1). Lineage (NCBI taxonomy): Eukaryota > Metazoa > Chordata > Actinopteri > Spariformes > Sparidae > Sparus > Sparus aurata. The sequence continues at coordinate 4,899,098 of NC_044203.1, read as the reverse complement.
ATACATTTTTACATTCTGTAACCAAGGTCAGCTGAGTCTCATCCACAACAATTAATGACATATACTTATGCAAACCTTTGTGTAACAGCCAATGGTGTAATGATACAATAAAAAAGAAATGTTTAAAAGCATTGAAGTTGTAAACTTGTTTAGTAAAAAGAACACCATCACCCAATACATCAAGAACACTTTATGGACAGATGGGGATACACGTACACAGAATGACAAGTTTTTCTCATTTTGTTTTTTAGAATTCATCAAGGAGCCAGTCTTCACACAGTGTTGCCAAAGCATTATTGGCTGCAAAACATGTGTGGAACAGTGGCATCAGTGCACTGTGCAAAATGTAGAGAGAACACAGCAGGCAACGACATATTTGAAGTTAATGGTCTGTCAGAGGCATTTTCTGTTCTGAGATCCCTTTTTGAAGAGGAGTAAGAGTTTGCACTTTTATACTCACAAATAGGCATATTGTGTTTGCATTTGTTTATCAGAAATTTATCACAAAGTTAATCAAAAATGTGGGTTCTTGTTCTTGTTCTTGTACTATTGATGTGAATTTCTTAAAATGTTTGGGCTAGATGATGTCATATTGGTGTGAAGAAGGGAGTTGAAAATGTGACCACTGTTCTTATTGACATCTCTGTTTAGTTATATTAACATTCGTCTTTATAGTCGGGGAGCCAAAGTCTCAAAAGCTCAATAAAATGGGTTGAACCTGACATGGTCTGCCATACTTTTTATATGTGTTTTTTCTGTTAACTTTGACCCTAAGAACCAATAATTGGAGGGTCTGCTCTGCTGGAAATATCACAAAAAAAATGTGGCCATTTTAGTGTATATATACTATATTTTTTATCAGAAAAATGTGAAAAATGATTTCTGATTCATTTCTGACATTTTCAAATTCGAAATGGCAGTTTAAACCAAAAGTGGCCATATTTCAACTCCCAGTGGGCCGATTTTTATGAATTTTGAGTCAATTTAGAAGTTTTAGCTGAATCTATAAAAATAGATTGTAGAATATTTATGAACACAATTATCCAAATAATGCAGAATATGTACATTTTAATTCACATAACATTACACTCAGAGGTGACATTGGAGATAACAAAGGCAAGTACGATTTCAAAATTCAAAGTTGCAGCTTAAACCTAAAATGGCCATATTTTAACCTCCAATGGACCGATTTTGATGCATTTCAGAATCAAGAGAGCACAATGTCATTGGTGTTAAAGCGAAACTCTCACCAAAAAGCAACCAAGGCTTTATTTGGGATTGAATATGAGTCAAACCTTCGTGTGAAAGCATAATTACGACGAAAGAGGCACTTTTAAGATTTACCGTAGTTTCGGTTTTGGCACGTTAATTTTGAACGGGAGTGCATGGGGCAGGATATGCTAGCATCAGCATCAAAATCTCTATTTTTAGAACACTAAGAAGGCTCGACACAACATGAAACTTTGCTCGTAGCATCACTAGGGTCTCTACTCATGAACAAGAGCATTGAGAACATTGTTTGTGTACACAGAGTTTATGAAAAAGACGGTTTTTTAACTACTCACGTTGGTTGCTGAATCTCCTGCGCGTAGCCGTCAAGGCAGCCAAAAAGTGTCGATCCCTGAGTGCGACCTGACAGGCACGCTTGAGGAGCGGTTCACCATTACTCTCCTGCCTGTCAGGTCGCACTCGGGGATCGACACCCTAGTGATGCTACGAGCAAAGTGTCATGTTGTGTCGAGCCTTCTTAGTGTTCTAAAAATAGAGATTTTGATGCTAGCATATCCTGCCCCATGCACTCCCGTTCAAAATTAATGTGCCCAAAACCGAAACTACAGTAAATCTTAAAAGTGCCTCTTTCGTCGTAATTATGCTTTCACATGAAGGTTTGACTCATATTCAATCCCAAATAAGCCTTGGTTGCTTTTTGGCGAGAGTTTCCCTTTAATGTTGAGACGTAATACTTCTTCAAATTTCTTTAGTTCGGTTGTGTGTTTTGACTGCACAACTTTGTTTCATTTTCGCTGTGGTTACTGCGTTGGGCAGAATACTGGCTGGACGGAAAGACGGACAAAACAGAGCTTTTTATATTTGGATATGTTGGGACCAACAAATGCAGTCATTCATTGTGTCTTTCAAAGTGGAAAATTTTCTCTTTCATTCTTCACACCTAGATGAAAAATTGAGGTTTGAGCTACTGTTGGTCAGGGTGACAGACCCCCTGCTGATCAGGTAGTCAAAACCCCAGTGCCTTCTTTGTTCGCTCTCTCTCACTCAACGCCCTCTACTTCTTCAACTTTGGATCTTCAAGGGCTCCTCTCCACCTCCCCCCACGGGGCTGCCGAACAAGCTGTGGAGAACTGCAAGCTGCCTTGGGAGCGGCCCAAAGAACTTACGCGAAATATGAGTGAGTGACAGCGCGAACGTGATTCACGTCCTGGCGTCCCTCGTTCGCGAATGACCTGTTGAGGACGTGAATCATGTTCGCGCTGTCACTGAATCAGCGTGAATGTGAATCACGTTTGCGAACTGAGTGATGGCGCGAACGTGATTCACTTCTTCAGCACCTGCTGAGAATCACGTTCGCAAATGTGAGTGACTTTTACTGTGCAGTAAAATTACTTAATATAATGCTACACAGATGTTAGCAACACAGCGCTAATTTTAGCAGTACGGTTACTGAGCGTGAATCAACTCCTCTGCCCTGAGTGAGTGAGTGAGTGACACAGTGCCACTTTCAGCACAGTACGTGAACGAGAATCACGTCCTCAGTGACAGTTCTCTGTGTGCAGTAGGTTCGCGAATCATAAACGAATCACAGCGCGAACGTGAATCACGTCCTCACAGTTCTCTGTATGAGTCGCGGCAGTCCCACTCCCGGCCGGCATGCTTGCTGCTGAGCTCAACTGAACTGAGAAAGGAACAAATCAGTTCATGAAGTGATTCCGTTCACTTGATTCACTTTTAAAGATTTGTTCGTTCGAACGACATGAACACAACACTAATTGGAACCCCAACCTTCTCCTGCACCAGCACCTTTTCTTCAAAGACTGGTAACGCTGAACTGGGCTTAGATAGCATAGCATTGCACAGCTAAGCACAGGACTTTAAACCCTGGTTGATGTGATGCACATGTGTTCAATTTATGTGTTTGTTCACTGTTTTTGGTGTTATTGTGACCTCAAGTTATTGGTAGTTTGCTTTCCTAGACGGCTAATTGGACGTTAGTCATACAGACTCAGGGTCTCCGCATGCAACTAACCATCTTCTATAACCTGGCTTCATGTCACACACACACACACACACACACACACACACACACACACACACACATGTTCCTTGTGGCTAGAGCATATCACACCCACATGTGATATCAGTCAGTACGTTTACATGCACAGCTTAGTCGGATTACAGCCATATTTCGACTACGCTACTCAATCAGACAACTGCAATTGTCCGAGTATACATGCCGGTGAGAAAATAGAATTACTGGCTGAAGCATGTAATACCCCGGTCCGATAGGTGGCGCTGTACCCATTTCAACTAGTGGTAATAGAGCCACCTCCGGCTGACCTCTTTACGTCACCAGCAACAACAAACTGCCTCGGCATTCAAGAAAGATGGTGTACGAAGAGCGAGACGAAGCTACATCTTTGTACATTTCATATATGGTGTACATGATAATTACACAAACTAGATGCACAATGGTGCTCTTGCTTGCAGTTATTTCGGAGGTAAGACACTGCCGCTGTCCTTCTACTTCCGGCTCCCGACCCCTGGAAAAAAATCTCGAGCCTGCGCAGAACGCAAAAATCCGATCCGATCTGATAGAACATATATCTAATGCAAATTGGATCATATTATTTATCATAATTAATATTTATCCCAAATAATCATTAATTATTATTGATAGCCAAATTTAACCTAAATCTCCCTTTTATTGTTGCATAAACATTACTTAATTGTGCCTTGCATAATGCAAGGCTGAACAGATCATATCATCTTAAGGCAAGTAAGTTGATCAGATAGAAGCAGATAACCACGAGCACAGTGTATATATAGTCCATATCTCATTTTTAAAATGTTATATATAGACTAATATCTCTATAGCCTACTTCTAAACCATCTCTTGGGGTGGTTTAAATTGTTAAAATATGGTAGGAGTTCTTTTGCATAAAATCCAGAGACTTAATCCACAGTAATTAATACATCAACAGTTAATGTTACCAGTACCACAGAAAAAAGTTAGCCTACTACTGCGGCGAGCAGAAAGAGAGGGTGATTGGCTGTTGCAACAACAACAATGCCATGAAGAGATGCTGCCCTATTTCTTTGCCGCCGGTCATCAGAACTACTCAACATTGATCACATGGCATCTGCGTGACAGTACCTGGTGACTTGCTTCACTTCATCGGAGAGGAGGGAGTTACTGGTTCTGTACAACCACAGGAAGTCTGCGTCTCTGAACGTCACCAGATACGGCATATAATGAAAGTGCAAAACCCCCCCAGCACTGAAGACACTGCCTCCTACAGAGCGCAACTTGCACCTCTATGGATGCTCCTCCTGTCCTTTTGGACATTATCAGCTGTAGCTGCAAAGCTGCAGGCCTGTACCAGCTACTGCTTCTGCAAAGGCGATGATAGTAAATGTTGCAACCCGCTCACACACTCACAACAAGAAGAGCAAGACGACAAGAGTGTAGAGTCTGAAGAAGAAGATGAAGACACAGCAGATGATGATGTTGATGATGAAAATATAGTTATATAGTGCAGGGTAGCAGAAGTGCAAGGTGCTCTTGCTTGATAAAAGTTTTCTAGTTGTAACACGTTGTGTAACTAGTGCACATAGAGTTTTCTGCTTTGATATTTTTGGCTATACTTGTGTTTGAAAACCTGTTCCAGGACTCTTGTGTTCTACCTGTAACTTGTATTATACTCCTTTCTCTATATTATTTAGCCACAGTCATAGTATTCTAGTTTGATATGGTACTTGCCTTTGTTATATCAAATGTCACCTCAGAGTGTTAAAATGTACATATTCTGCATCATTTGGATAATTGTGTTCATAAATATCCTACAATGTATTTTTATAGATTCAGCTAAAACTTCTAAATTGACCCAAAATTCATAAAAATCGGCCCACTGGGAGTTGAAATATGGCCACTTTGGGTTTAAACTGCCATTTCGAATTTTGAAAATATCAGAAATGAATTCCGCATCCTCAATAACCCCCCAAAACAATGCCAATATTGTCCAAATCGGCCAAGCAGTTGCTGAAATATTGCCAATATAGGCGATTAATGCTAATTAATGCTAATTATGCAAATTGCCAAACATATGCAAGTTAGCATCCGGCAGTTTCTTAATGCTGGGGACCCATACTGTACATTTCTAACATAAAACTTTGGTGTACTCAACATTTCTAGGTTCACAATGGGGCTCTGTGGGCTGGCAAATAGACTAATATGTCTAAAATTCTATTGAGGTTCTGAGCCTGTCGATCAACTAGTAGTGAAATCTCCACAGATCCATTGATTTTGGTTGGATTTTAATATTTTTTTCTGTGGAATGAGTGGTGAAAAGAATGGCATATTGACTGATGTCATAACTTGGAGGAATAATTGATTGCCAATGAAGTAAAGATGAAAATATTGGAAAAAAGTGAGAAAACGCCTAATTTTTTTTGCATTATATTGATGCAAAATCATGTAGAAATGTGTTTTAAGAGTTATTTCTTCAGTGGATGTTGTCAGCACATGTGTTCTGTGTATCTGGAATCCATTTATTGACAGCCTTACCAACCCACTGAGGAGTTGAGGGAAAAAATCATTTTTCACATTTTTCTGATAAAAAATATAGTATATATACACTAAAATGGCCACATTTTTTTTCCGCGATATTTCCGGCAGAGCAGACCCTCCAATTATTGGTTCTTAGGGTCAAAGTTAACAGAGAAAACAGAAATAAAAAGTATGGCAGACCATGTCACGTTCAACCCATTTTTGAGACTTTGGCTCCCCGACTATTACCAAACACCCATTGCCACAAACTTATAGTTCTTGTTACTCATTTACATTCTTCAAGTTCAAACAGAGGAAATGGCCTTTCACACATTGCGCTGAGTTGTGGCTATGAGGTAGAGCAATGCCTCTTTGTATGGAACAAAGTCATTGTTCACTGCTCTAGAGAACAAGTCTGAAATGTCTGAATATTTATCTGCAAACTGATTCTCGACCGTAGGTTTGTCCTGTTCAGTTGAAAATGGATCAACTCCAAAAGCAGAATGTGTTGTCAGTGAGGATCCCAGCTGTTGTCTGTAAAGGTCTGCTGCTTCAACTGAATGAGGCAACATCTCCTGTGGGATTTTCTTTGGGACACCCACTGCCAGCCAAGTAATTTGGTATACCTTTACCCAGGCACGTGCACACAGAAGCCCCAAGGGGTGCTTGAGCCCAGCCCCTGCCCCTTTTGCCTTGTATTAAATAGTGCCCCTTTTGTGTGTTCTTTTTTTTTAAATTAATAAATAAATTCCTGTTGCTCCAAGGGATGTCAAAAACGGCGGTAAAAAAACACTACGGTTCAGAGTCCTGCACGGGTCTTATTTTGCAAACCCGCACCCGCCCGTACCCGTCGTACTTAAAACCGCATCCGATCCGTTTCCTGACAGTAGCACAAATTACATTCCGCACCCGGGCCGACCCGCTATAAATTGATACCGATGCCCGACCCGTACCCGAAGCAAAATTAGACTGACGCAATTTTTAAAAATGAAAGTAAGCCAGCGCGGGGAATGGGAGTTCTGGGAGGGCGCAAGCACGCATGAATGAGCTCATATGAAATATACTGGTACATGCTTATCATTTTGAAATGCAGGCATATTTTTGTAGATGTGTCGCTAATGATTTTTTTTTTTTGCACCTGACGCCATGAAAATGACAATCGCAAAACCCGACCCGCACTCTCTAGGCGTCCGACCCGATCCGCACCCGTGTCCGACACAGGACATTATTTTTCACCCGTTTCATCCAAATTGTGCGGGTCACCCGTTGGGTACCCGCGGGTACCCGAACCCGTGCAGGACTCTGCTACGGTTATCTACCGTATGCATTTCGTATGTAATATGGTGTCGTGTGAGTGTGTGTGTTGAGCCTAAAGCCGCTTCTCTGTCCGCTGCGGCTCCGCTCTGTCTCTCTCTACTACGGTGGCCCAGAGGTGTCAGGCCAAATACAGAAGCCACAACACGAATACAAAAGCCACAACACGAATACAAAAGCCACGACACGAACACAAAAGCAACAACACGAATACAAAAGCAACAACACAAATACAAAAGCCACAACACGAATACAAAAGCCACAACACAAATACAAAAGCCACAACACGAATAAAAAAGCCTCAACACGAATACAAATGCCACAACACAAACACAAAAGCAACAACACAAATACACAAGCCACAACACGAATACAAAAGCCACAACACAAATACAAAAGCAACAACACGAATACAAAAGAAACAACACGAATACAAAAGCCACAACACAAATACAAAAGCAACAACACAAATACAAAAGCCACAACGGAAGTGAACAACAACGGAAGTGGCCCACAACGGAAGTGAACAACAACGGAAGTGACCCACAACGGAAGTGACCCCGGAAGTGAACGGCAACGGATGTTGACAATGCGGCGGATTGATGCTGCCATTTAGGACCCGTGTGCCGTCTGTCTCTGGGCAACACAGAGTCCAACTTCGTCGCTGACTTTCCTCCAAGCTCTCTCCTGTTTTGTCCAAGTCTATGTGTATCTGTTTCTGTCCCGGAGCTCCCGAACTCCGGTCTCTGTATGCGTAGTGTGGTAGTATAGTACGGAGCTAACGAGCTTCGGGGCGCCGAGCACGGAGCATTAGCCCCAGTTAGCACAACAATAGAGCAGCTAGCTGTTCTCGCTTGTTGTGTCGCTCCGAGCCGGGGCTGCATCGCCGACAGCAGCGCTCCGGTCTGCTCCCCGAGCGCTGTACCACCATACCGCTGTACACACATACAGAGACCGGACAATAAAGGAGAGTGCTTGGAGAAAATCGGAGAGGAAGTTGGACCACTTGCTAAGTTATGAAAATATGTGTCTGTTACCGCTCATCATGTAACTACAATATGAAGTTTGAATAAACTCCAGTGTGTTTCTGCAGTTGTTTAATGTTGAGCTGTAACCAGATTAAAAAAGGAAAGCTGTTCTTGGCAAAGCTTAATGTTATGTTTATTGTCATATTTTAACATTAACCCTAACATTTAGAATACCTAGCAATAGTAAGAAAATGTATATAATGTATCCAAGAAAACAGTATGTTGCATGCTGCTGAAGCAAGCCTAATAAAAGTAATAATAATAAAAGCAGGCATACAACAAGTACTGTGTTACTGAAGCAACCAGACAAACTGTTGAACTGTACCCTTGTGGAAGAAGTCTCTAAATAAGGCCTTCTCTCCTGATTATGGCGATGAGATGACAGCTGCTCCTGCATGAAGAGTGTCAAATAAAACTCCTTGCCATGATCTACTCGCACCTGGTCCCACATACCATAGGCAAGTACTGCAGGCCTATTGAATGAAAGAGTCAGTTTTTCATTTGTGCAAGACTTTTCAAACTTAACTGTTCCAAATCAGTTATTCTCAGTATAATATGGTTCATAACAATGTAGATGTCCAGCAATTATCATTTAGTCACATTCTATTGGGAAGGCAGTAGCCATGTGTATGCAATATGTACAACTATTTAAAAGGCTTAAAGGATAGTCTGGTATTTATTTGGGAACAATATATGTCATTTGCAGCCTCTCTTTTTTTCTCCAATGTCTGAAAGGCATAATATGAATTGATGGGTGGTTTCAGGTCAGTGAATAGAGAATAATGTCTGCAAATGACAAATCCTTTTACTGTAAAGCAGCCTTTAAAACCAGAAAGAGACTACACTTATGTCATATCATGGTTATTACGATATCCAAAATCCCAGACCATATCTAGTCTCATATCATGATGTTGATATAATATTGATATATTGGCCAACAAACAATGTCTTAAAGAAATGACAGATTATCCCTTTAGTGTCCACAACAAAACATAGGCTATTACCTGAAAACTGTCACACCGCGGTGAGGGTCGTCTTGTCTTGGGTTTTCTGTCTTGTGAATTTCATGTTTTATTTTGAAAAATAACTCTCCTCTCGTTTCAGGTCACTTGCCTTTCCTTCTGTGTCACCGGTCTGACGTCTCCCCTAATCCCTGATTGTTCTCACCTGTGCTCCCTCCCCTGATGTGTATATAGTCTGTGTCTTCCCCTGTCTCATTGCCAGAGTATTTCGTCCTGCTTGTGTCTCAAGCCCTTGCCACAGCCATCGTTTCCTAGACCAAGAGTGTGTTTGTATTCTCGATTCCTTTGTTTTTTCCTCAGAAGAGTGATTCCTTATTTTGTAACTTTTTCCAGCTCAGAGTGAAGCTAGGTTTTGTTTGCTGTTGATTTTCCTCCCTTGGAGTGTTTTCTGTTATTTTGTATTTTGGTTGTTGTTTGATTCCCTCCTCTGGAGCGCTTCCTGTTCTTTGTTATTAGATATATCAGTGTAGAGTAATCTTTTGTAGCCCCTGTATCCTCCCTTTTGGAGCGTTCTTTGTTGCTTAAATTTCATAGTTAGTCCTCGTCAGAGTAGATCAGTTTTCGCCCTTTTATTTTTCCCTCCATTTGGAGCGCCTTCTGTTTTGTTTTTTTTGTGTTCTCCTCGCCTTGTCCCCCTTCCCCTTTCCCCTTTTCATGTTTCTGCTTTATGTAGAGTTTCATAGCCATTGGTTTGTCACTCATCTCTCAGGAGAAACTCAGGTGTTCAGTATAAAATCTTGGTTTAACTGTTCTCGCCCTGCTTCTGAGTCCTCCTTCCAGCCTAGGCCTGACAAAAACATCTTCATAGATGGCAAGGCTGTTTTTTATAGGCATTATAGAATGAGCAACAACCTTTTTGCTGAAGCCATCAATGGCTAAAACATGGGTGACCCCAAACATAGCCAGTTTTTCATTCTGGTCCATATGAACCTTGTGACCCATATAGTCAGCTTGATATGGTATGGGGTTGAGATTGCGGGCACCCTAAAAGAGAGAGGAAAACAATGTAAATATTTCATTGTATACAAATCCCATTAGTCCTATATATACTACATTGGTTGCAGGTTTTCTAAATGTGACAATGCCTATTAGTATTGTCCCTTTCAAATAAATGAATGAAATACAAATCATGACATTTTGTCTGGTTATACTATTACAGTTCTTAATTTTATATGGGCTAAATAACTGCAACAAAACAAACACCAAAAAAACACACATTAGTTCATAGTTACAAAGAAATTCCACAAGTTTGATGATGTAAAATATTACGGCTGAGACAGTAACATACCTGAAGTCTTGCTTCATGGTAAGTCTGATATATGTTTATCATGAAATTAATGCAGTGTGCGTGCATGTGGGTGTTTGTGTTATGGGATTTGGCAGTGCTGTGAGGTTTGTGTTATCTGTGATTACTTACAAATAGCCTATGGTAGGCTGAGGCTATTTATTTGTATTAATTTACTATTTGTTATTTATAATCATGATGAAGGGGCATAGTTGAACTTGCAAAGGGATCCCTTTAGAGATGCGGGATTTAGACGTCTATGCACGTGCTCTCTCTCCCTCACTCTCTCTCTCTCTCTCTCTCACACACACACACACATACACACACAAATCAAAGTAGCAAAGGGGAGATATAGCAGGTTCATACCTCGGTTATAGCTTTTGCCACCTCTAACTCCAAATGTGCGTCGGGGAGTCCCATCAAGCTTGAGCCATTTTCAGCGCAAAATCTCCTCACATTTCTTGCAGAAAATCCTCTTCTGTCCCCATTTTCCTGTGATATGCGCACAGAGATTTCTGTGGATGACAGGCCTTGTCTCGCCATGTCCAAAATTACATCAGAGCAGGATTCCAAAGCCATTTTAGCCTGGCAACACTGGCACACTGGCAATTTTACAGCTGGCGCTGGCGCTCTGCCTTGTAAATTACATCATCCGGTCTCAGAATATGAAAAAACAGGCCTTTTTTCCGTTTCTGTTTACTAGTGATTTTATTTTTTGTTATGTGAAATACAAAATCTAAATCGAATCATTTTTAAAAAATTTCGCTCATCCCTTTTGACCATGAAAAAGAAAAACGCCTTGTACATCATTTTTAATTTTTGTGTTTTAAAACGAAAATCAAATTACCACTCGTTTTTTGTTTTTTAATACCCATTTCTGAAAGGAAAATCGAATGACCAAAAGATACACAGACCCATCTCCCTCTTCTTCAGTCTCATCTTCGGGCCGTTTCCTTTTTTCTCTGCAAAGTAGCTCTCCGAAGACGTTTGTTTTCCACTAATCTCAGCTAGCTTGAATTTTAGGGTATACCGGTCCGTGACTGAAACAGGTACGTGTCAAGCGCGCCAAGAGGAACAGATGGATGTTTGTCCGGATAAGAATCCGTTTCTCAAAATAAAACAACTTTCCCGAGTATGATCGTCAATATTACCGAAATAAAATAACGTATTTATTCTTTCTCTGCGGCCCGGTACCAAACGACCTGGTGGTTGGGGACCACTGGCCTACGTGATGTCCTTAAGGTGAGTGTCTTTTCTTATTCTGTTCTACTCAATATCTTTTTATCCCGCATTTAGGCAGTTCTATTTCGTATAAGCTTCGCCCTTTAAGGCTATCGCTAGTGGATTTATCCCTCGTGCGCATGCGCAGCACTGAATGCATTTTAGTCCACGCCCACCTGTGTGGGCCTCACCTCCGGTCTCACCCTGTGTATAAATTGGGGTGAGACCGGGCAATCGGCTCCCATTTTTCTTCAGCGTTTACGTATGCAGCATCTGAATCTTCAAGATAGTTTTCAAGAAATGATGTCTTCAGACAGCGGCGTACGCATGTGTCCGGTCTGCCAGTCAGGCTACATTATGAGCTTTGACCTGCACGCGTGCTGCAAGTCATGTCTCGGGCCGGTGCACGCCGGCGTGGCGCTAACTCCTCAGGTGGTGTGCCCGTACTGTAAGCTCCTTCCTGTGGCGGAGAAGCAACGCAGAGCCGACACTTTCGCCGCTGCTGCCGCGGATGTTTTTCCCGCCCTTGACATCTACCCCCTGGACGATGCCGTCAACTTATTCCACGAGGGGTTTGAGTCGGACGACTCTGCCTGCCACGATTCTCCACGCAGATCAAGCGTGACTCCCACCCTCCCACCGGAGGGGCTGGAGCCTGATGCCGACCTGCCGGGTGCACACCCGGGTGTCCCTGGGGTCCCCGTCTCAAGAGCGACTTCCCTGCCGGCTGTAGGAGCTCTTCTCCGGGAGCTCCCAGCGATCATAGAGAAGGGAGCAGCCTACAGGAACCTGCATGTTCCGCTGGCACACGCTCCACTTCCCCCGGACGACATGACAGGCAGCTTCGCCTTGCCCCAGGTGGCCCGACGTGACCCTGTCTGGCCCCGCAGCTGAGGGCTCCGGTTTCCACCTACGTTCCCATCACCAAGGTGGAGGGCTACACAGATCAGGACTTCCCTCCTGTCCCTCCCCTGGACCCGAGCCTGACGTCGGTGTTCAGCGTCAGGACCAACATGCTCTGTGGACGGCGGCCGACCGAGCGAATGGATATGGTGACAAAATACGTTATCTTTCAGTAAGCAATACACATGTTCAGCGACATGTGGCATCCTCTAGCTTTTTTCTTTCTTTTTTGTTGTGATCTCAAGCTGGGCATCGGGCTGCTGTATGGCACTGCAGCTGCATTGACACGCGGCGTCCTCCTGACTGCCCAGCTTGAGATCACGAGGCCGCCGCATGTCAGGTTCCCCGTGAATGGCCGAAGCCTCTTCAGTCCCTAGCAACCGTCTTTTCCTAGCAACCGTTTTTGCCTAGCAACCCTGGTTTGCCGCCTTTGCTAACGGAGAGACCATTGTTCTCTTTGCTGCCTGTGCTAAGGTCAAGACCGTGTTTTTTGACTTTGGACAAAAGACAGGTAAGAATCTGCCTCTTTGTATAATACACAGGGAATGGGGGATTTCTTGTACCGCATGATATTTACCAAGGACTTTTTTTCGGAGAGTTGTAACTAGTTAAGAGAACAGGAACTAACTTAGGTAGCTTTTAGCGGATGTTAACCAGTGAGGTAAAGTTAGCTGTGTAGCTTTGGTAAGTTAACGTTAATTTAACCCGGTTAAACCAGTTGAACATACGAGTTTAATTTACTAAGTCGATATCAAGCATATTTTAAACTTATTTTGAGTGGTTGACTGAAGGATATTGCCTTCCCTCCAGTTTTCTCGAACATGTCGGTGAGTTCTGTTGAGTTGGTGTTTGGAAGGGAATTGTGATCGGTGAATTACTGATGGGCAATTTTGTCTTATAGTCCGTGTAAAGTGAAATTAGATTTGTTTTCTACGACAGAGTATTAGAGCCATAGTAAGAGGAACATTTTTTAAAGAAATTACGAGAATAAAGTCGTAATATTATGAGAATAAAGTCTTAATATCACGAGAATAAAGTCATAATATTACGAGAAAAAAAGTCATAATATTACGAGAATAAAGTCATAATATTACGAGAATAAAGTCATAATATTACGAGAAAAAAAGTCATAATACTACGAGAATAAAGTCATAATTACGAGAATAAAGTTGTAATTTTATGAGAACTCTTACAAGAAAGAGCAGTCTTCCCCCTGCGTTAAAATGAGGAATGTTGAGCATCTTGTGAAGTTATACTTTGGTATCGGTTTCACAAATAAGGAAATACTTAATCTTCTGGCACATCAGCATCAAATTATCATCAGTATCAGGACTTTGAATAGTGCGGCTGTAGCTCAGTGGGTAGAGCTGAGGACTAGTGACCGGAAGGTCGCTGGTTCGAATCCCTGGCTCCCCAGGGCGGGACTGAGTTACAAGCCGAAGCATCCTTGAGCAAGATGCTGAACCCCAACCCCAACACTGCTCCTGATGTGCAGTTGGCACCTTCGTGGCAGCCACTGCCATCAGTAAGGGCCCTGCGATGAGCTGGTGACTTATCCAGGGAGTACCCTGGCCTTCGCCCATAGAGTCACTGGATTTGGCCCCAGTACCCCGGTTCCACCTTGAAAAAAAGGTGGTATAAAAGCGGTAATGAGAACTCTTACAAGAAAGAGCAGTCTTCCCCCTGCGTTAAAATGAGGAATGTTGAGCATCTTGTGAAGTTATACTTTGGTATCGGTTTCACAAATAAGGAAATACTTAATCTTCTGGCACATCAGCATCAAATTATCATCAGTATCAGGACTTTGAATAGTGCGGCTGTAGCTCAGTGGGTAGAGCTGAGGACTAGTGACCGGAAGGTCGCTGGTTCGAATCCCTGGCTCCCCAGGGCGGGACTGAGCCGAAGCATCCTTGAGCAAGATGCTGAACCCCAACCCCAACACTGCTCCTGATGTGCAGTTGGCACCTTCGTGGCAGCCACTGCCATCAGTAAGGGCCCTGCGATGAGCTGGTGACTTATCCAGGGAGTACCCTGGCCTTCGCCCATAGAGTCACTGGATTTGGCCCCAGTACCCCGGTTCCACCTTGAAAAAAAGGTGGTATAAAAGCGGTAATGAGAACTCTTACAAGAAAGAGCAGTCTTCCCCCTGCGTTAAAATGAGGAATGTTGAGCATCTTGTGAAGTTATACTTTGGTATCGGTTTCACAAATAAGGAAATACTTAATCTTCTGGCACATCAGCATCAAATTATCATCAGTATCAGGACTTTGAAGCGATTGTGCAAACGACTGTGTCTATTTCGAAGAAAGAACCACACGGACTTGGAAGAAATTGCTTCTTTTGTGGAAGAGGAGCTGTCTGGTAGTGGTCAACTGCAAGGCTATCGGTGGTTACATCTGCGTGCCATTCAAAGAGGTTTCGTTGTTTCTCAGGAAACAATGAGGATGATCATCAAGATTTTGGATCCAGAGGGAGTGGAACTCCGGCGAGCACGGCGTCTACTACGTCGGCAGTACAACAGCAGGGGGCCCAACGCACTGTCGCATATGGATTCGTATGATAAACTAAAGCCGTATGGCATTGCAATTAATGGCTGCATTGACGGATTTAGTCGTCACATATTGTGGATGGAAGCATATTACACTAACAGTGACCCAAAAGTAATTGCGGACTACTTCTTAAACACAGTGACACGCATTGGAGGCTGTCCACAGCAGGTGCGAGCCGACCCAGGTACGGAAAATGGGCATGTCAGAGAAATGCAGCTGTTCCTGTGGAGGAATCACCAGGATCATTATGCGGGAGAAGGAAGCTTCATTTACGGATGCAGCACGGCCAATCAACGGATAAAGTCATGGTGGGGGGTCTTGCGTAAACAGAGTGTGCAATTTTGGATGGACATTTTCAAAACCCTATATGATGGATATTTCACAGGTGACTTCTTGGACAAAAACCTGATGCAGTTCTGCTTCCTCAACCTTATCCAGGTAATTGCTAAATAAAAGGCATGATTATTTACAGTACACTGTTTATGAATCAAAGTGACACACATTCATACAGTTATACAGAATCCACAGGCTAAGCTATCTGAAAATCAAAATTGTCTTGTGTTGTCATGGAAATGTGTACATAGTGAATGTCAGATCATCTCTGCCTGCACAGTTAGAGGCCCATCACACTATTTAGGTGTGCAAGCAGAGTTTACTTTCAACAGGTAGATATAATCCCATATCAATTCCCAGTAGCAATGTCTTCAAACATTTTACTGATGTAAAAGTCCAAAAACCCACTGTGACATAGGGCTGGCTTTTCCATTTCATATCAGTCGAGAGATTGTTATAATACACTATCCTTTTTAGTGTTTATAGCGGTCCTGTTGATGCCAAACATTTTAATTGAATATTTATTGTCACGCAGGATGAACTGGATGAGGCTGTAAGAACATGGAATCGGACCAAATAAGACCAAGGCCTGCCCATGGGACACGTGGAGGACGCCCTGTTCTCATGTTCAGCATACCACAGCACAGCTGTATGCAGCAGAGGACAAACTCCAGCCTGTTCTGGAGGAGGACATGGCTGTTTGCAAGGAGGAGTGCACCCCAAAAGGGCAGTACCCCTGTGATGAAACTGTTATTGAGCTTTGCATTCTCCTTATGGATGAAAACGGCTGGGATGCTCCTTTGGATGCATATACTGCAGCAGAACTGTATTCACTACTAAGAAATGAGATACCTGAAAATCTTTAAATCGCTGTAACATTAGCAATTACCTTGCCTCGGTGGATCTGCCTAAGTAAGAGGTGGAAGAAGCATTCACAACCTTTACTTTTGTAAAAGTAGTATAACCCGACTGTGAACATTTTCCAAGTGAAAGTAATTCTTTGAAAATATCACTGAAGTGAAAGTATGTATCATCAGAAACAAGTACTTTAAGTATAAAATGTAAAAGTGCTCATGCTCATGCATAAAAATACCCCTGTGAGTTGTGAAACAATATTTCCCTCTGGTTTTACATAGATTTGAAGAAAAAAGTAGCATGGAATGGAAATTTTCATTAAAGTGCAAGTACCTCAAATTTGTTTTTGAGTGAGTACTGTGTCTGAGTGAAAGTAATGTATGTAGTTAAAGCCCATTGCTACAGAATAAACATTTCAAATCTTTCTCAGATGACTTTAATCATTAAGAAATTAGTCAACTATAAAACAATCGCAAAAATATTCATTACAAACTTTTTCAGTGTACAAAAAATGCCATTGATTATAAAACTTCCCTACACAAGGAATTTGCAAATGACCCAAAGAAAACTCATTGTCTTTGAAAACCTTTTCTAATCCTTGACCATGAATGAAATGTATCTGCTTCAAACATTAGCACTGTAACAAGTTCATCATAACTGAAAGCTATAGTGTGTAACTTTTACAGATAAATGGATGTCTGTTACATTCAAGCCCTTGCCAAACGAGTTCACATAATGCCTATCACCACTAGGTAAATCTCTGTATTTCACAGTATACAGAATTTTCTCCCAGCAGTGGCAGGAATATCTATCCAGACACCAGGTTTAAAAACTCTGTTTACTGTGAAATACAGAGAGATTTACCTAGTGGTGATAGGCATTATGTGAACTCGTTTGGCAAGGGCTTGAATGTAACAGACATTCATGAAAATGTATGCACTATTGCTTGAACATTCACTCAGTTTCTCTATAATCGAGATAGTGAACAGTGAGGGTCATAGAACAGCCTTTTCTATTAAACAAGCATGTGTGTGGCTTAATGTGTGTGTGAAGAACATGGTTATCCCTTTAATGAATGCATGTATTTGTGAGAATAACTGTTTCACTCTATTTAGAAGTGAAAGCATTCAGACTGCAACACTTGATATCCTAACTCCTGACTACACAATGTCCATTACCCAGACGTTGCTCTCTAGAATGGAATTGAACTCACTGCGGAAGTCAGGGAAATGATCATAGCTGTCAGACAGTTCTAAGAGCATCCCACATGTATGTCCAATGGGCCTTCTTGTGGAACTGGTCTGAACTGTAAACTCAACCTTAATAACACCAGATACCAACAAATTAGAGCTAGTGCAGAACCTCAAAAATCTCCCAAGCTTTTCCTCATTAAGTTCCCTGACGTATCTTTTCAGGTACTGTGCCACCTCTGCCTGCTTGGATGTCATCCCTGTAGGAAAATGTAATACTCCTGCTACTTTCTTTGGGGTGGGTTTGAAGTCACTGTACATTTTGGTCAGTTCCCCAGAGTTGAGATGAATCTGTGGCTGTGTGATCTCCCTCCAGCAGTCGATGACAAACATTGGTTTCTGCACAAGTTCCTTGTGAGATATTTCATCCAAGATTTCTGGAAGAGTAGCAGCAGTGATCCTCTTCCTACATTCATATCTGTCAAGCACTTCAAGGAGGTCATCATCATCAACAGATCTAAAATCATCCAATGCATGCCTATGGACATCTCGTTCTTGTGAGCTCACAAACTGAAGAAAGCTTGTCTTCAGGTCACTGCACTGCCCTGTAAACCATTTCCTCAAGAAAAGGAGGGGCAAGTTTGATTGGCAAGTACTGGCAATCTTGAAAACCTTTCAGAATAATTCTCCCAATTGCTTTCCATGTAGCAGTACAGAAATCATGCCTGAGAAAGGGCACTTTCAAAGTTGTTCCAAGGGTACAACATTCATAAAACTCTGCCCAGAAGCTACTGTAGACATCTCTGATTACACCAGACCCGCTACCCTACTCTGCTGACTTTCAGTGTTTTGTTCAAGATCTCAGAGTCAGAAAATGCCTCTATCATTTCACTGAAGCTGTTTGAGTGGTGCAAGATCAAAACTGTTTCAGGCTAAATATTAAGAGGACTTTGAGGTAACTCATCAGGTTGATAGATCAGTGTGTCACTGAGGGCGTCATCATTCACTGTCTGCTGTGCACCAAAAATGATCTCAGGGTCAGAGTCATCCTCAAAGATAGAATAGTTCTTGCCCACAGAAAAAGCCATGGGATCACTGATGACAAGTGTTCTTGTTTCTCGACTTGAGCTTGCAGGGTTTTCTGTGGTTACTGAAGAATCTGCGAGGACTTCATAAACAATGAACACCTCTGGAAGGCAGTCATGGGGCTTATCTGTCGAATCCTGCCAATAATTTCTGTCCACTGATTGTTCATCATCAGGCTCTGAGACACGATCAGCACAGCCATGGTCATCATCATCATCAGACTCTTCACTTAGCACTGATTTTGGTTGAGTTGATATGTAAAAGCGGAGAAGTGGGAGTTTAACAGTGTTGTATATCATTTCGATGGAGACATCCTTGGGAAAAGGATTTTGCTTGAAATCCCAAACATCAAATTCAAAATCAGATTCATGACCTTTGCTGGATTCTCCATCTGGAAAGAATAGTGACTTTCCTTGTTTTAGTATTTCTTCAAATCCTGCCTGAATGTTAACTGAAATCTTTCTTGTTCCCCCACCTTGCTTTGCTCTGACCTGTTTTGTTATTTTGCCATCAGTGTGAACCCATCCTATTTCAATATTTCTTGTCAATGTTTTTGCTCTAGCTTTTTTGGTTTTGTTGGGGTTTCTGGCTCCTCCTCCCCTGTGTGGTTTTCCTTTCTAAGTTTGAACTTTTCCCTTAGCTTTTCAAAAAGTCCCTGCTTTCGCTTCGATGACTGTGTTTGACGCTTGCAAAAGTTGAACAAAGCAATCCTGTCTCCATATGATGGAAGATAATTTGCCAGTTGAGCATCTTCCATTAGCAGGATGACCTCTCCGTCAATCTGTAAATAGGGAAGACACATGTCTGTTAACTTAAGATGTAAAAGGACAATAAAGAGGAGTAGAGGAGTAGGAGAGGAGCGGGAGGAGGAACAATAGCCAAAAACAGTGCGTATTAAAAATGTCTCCTAAACATTCTGTTAAATCCAAATCATTTCCAGGCCTGGAAAATTATTTTTCTAATTTCATTACTTTTACAGGAATTTCATGACCATGGGAACTCTGCTTATCAATGTGAAAGTAAAACAAAATGACTGAAGAAAAGTCGACAAAGAAACACCATTGTATAAGCTAAGTAGGACAGTTATTATCACTATTACTTCTATGCTATATATGAAGTAGATGGTATTGCCAAAAGTATACAATAGATAAACAAGCAGAGATGTCCAGTCAGTAAAACAAACATATCAGCAGCAAAGCTGTTGGTTTAAAAAAAGTATTGCACAATTGCACTGAAAACTGTCTGCTTCTGGAGAATGACTTACAAATATAAACAATTCAAATAGCCTACATGATAAGAGCTATTAAAGAAGGTATACACTGAAAATGAAAAAAGGAGGATGAGAAGACATGCACAAGTTGTTCTAAAGAAGATTTAACCTGCATTCTATCAAATATCTTGGTTACTAATTATGGGCAAGAAAATTTAATTCTGAAGATCCCTTTCAGGGTTGTACAAGGAAACTAGTGTTGTGTACTGATGACGTCAGAGGCCAACGTTGGAGACAACATGGAGTAAAGTACAGTGAAACTTGGCTCTCAGTGTGTGCGTGATTTAATTCGTTTGACTCGCATAACATGCAGATAATAGTGTAACATTGGCGATGAGGATAGCCAAGCTCGGTATTAGTTAAATCTGAAGTGAGTTTAGTTCGTCTACGAGATGGAGAACGCCAATATCACTGTGCCGAAGTTTGATTGCTACAAGGAGCCTGCTACCCTAGGTCCTTGCTGGACCCGGTGGCTAACAGCATTTGAGCTGTTCGCAGATGGCAAAGGACTGATTATGGCAGAAAACGTCAGCGATCACAACAAAATTAGAAGAAGAGCACTACTCTTGCATCATGCCGGGACAGATGTACAAGATATCTTTTCCACTCTTGACGACAGAGGAGGCCCGGGGGACTACGGCAAAGCAGTGGATGCACTGAACAAATACTTTGTGCCCCAGGTGAATACAGTGTTCGCGCGCCAATCTTTCTATCAAATATCACAGAACAATGGGGAGACGGTGCAGCAGTTTGTAACGCGTTTGCGGCAGACAGCCAAAGACTGTGATTTTGGGGCGGACATTGCTAACCAGCTAAGGGATGCTGTGCTGAGCACATGTACGTCGGAATATGTGCGGAGAAAGTTGCTCGAGAAGGGCTCGGCGTAGATTCTGGCAAGAGCACTTAAGATCGCCGCGCAGTGTGAACGAGTTGAACAACAGATGGCGGCGATGCGTGTGAGTAGCAGTACGGACACAAAAGGCACAGAGACTGTGAACCAAATATCCAAGGGGAAATTGGACAAGAGGAGCCGAAAACGTGATGGGGAAAAAGGAAAAGAGAAAGTGTGCTTCAGATGTGGGCACAGAGACCACCTTGCAAAAGATGAGAAATGCCCAGCACGTGGACAAACATGCAGAAAGTGCAATGGAAAAGACCACTATGCCAAAATGTGCAAGTCTAAAGCTAGCAAGGGGTCAGTGAAATATGTAGTCTCAGGAAAGGAAGAAAGGCAAGATGATTTTGCATTTGTAGTACGGGACAATAGCTGCACTGACAGTTTAACATTTAATGTGGGGGGTATAGACCTAGTAATGTTAATTGACTCAGGGGCTACAACCAACATAGTGGATGAAAATACATGGGAAGGATTAAAGAAAGAAAAGATAAAGTGCAAGTCATCCAAGTCAAATAAGAAACTATATACTTACTCATCAAGGGAGCCACTGCCAGTGAAGGGAGTATTCACATGTGAAGTGAAGATAGGGAAAAAAGAAACTCAGGCAGAATTTACAGTAATAGCAGGTCAGGGGACACCACTACTGGGCAGGGAGACAGCTACAAAGGTAGGTGTGCTAAAGGTGGGTGTAGATGTAGCAGCGGTCACTGATGTAAAGGCAGAGGTGAGGGGAAAGTACCCAAAGCTATTCACAGGGGTGGGTAAACTCAACACCAAGCAAATCAGGCTGCACATCGACGACAACGTGGAACCTGTAGCACAACCACTGAGACGGATACCGTTTCACCTGAGAGAGGCGGTCGACAAGAAGATAGAGGAGCTGCTAAGAATGGACATTATCGAGAAGGTTGAGGGTCCTACACCGTGGGTAAACCCGGTCGTAGTAGTTCCAAAAGCAAAAGACATTGACATTCGTCTATGCCTAGTCATGAGAATGGCAAACAGGGCTATCATCAGAGGGAGATACACGATCCCGACAGTAGATGAACTGCTACATGACATGAATGTCTCAGTTGTGTTTGGTAAACTTGATCTAAAATGGGGCTACCGTCAGATGGAGCTCACAGAACAGTCAAGAGATATAACGACGTTCGCCATACACAGCGGAACATACCGTTACAAAAGACTCATATTCGGGGTCTCATCTGCGAGTGAGCAGTACCAACACGAAGTGGCGAAGGCGCTGGCTGGCATTGAAGGAGTGGCCAACATATCAGACGATATCATCGTCCACGCTCCTGACCGTGAGACACACGACAAGTGACTACACGCTGTACTGGAGAGACTAGAGAAATGCGGCCTAACCTTAAATGGTGAGAAATGCCAGTTTGAGATGGACAAATTAGTGTTCATAGGCATACTATTATCAGAGAAAGGAATAGGGCCCACAAGCGAGAGAGTGAGAGCATTGGTCGAGGCACGCGAGCCAGAGAACGCATCAGAGATCCGCAGTTTCCTGGGTTTGGCTGGGTACAGTAGCAGATTCATACCCCAGTTTGCGGCCATCTCAGAGGCACTGCGGAGACTGACCAAGAAGGGCCAGTGGGCATAGGGGCAGTTCTGATACAGGAGCAGCAAGGAGCTATGGTGCCTATATGTTACGTGAGCAGGAGCCTAACAGACTGTGAAAAGAGATATTCTCAAACAGAGCGTGAGGCCCTGGCACTAGTTTGGGCATGTGAACGCCTACACCCATACATATACGGCAAGAGGTTCGACCAGGTAACAGATCATAAGGCCCTGGAGGCGATCTATAGCCCCAGATCAAAGCCATCTGCCCGGATCGAGCGTTGGGTGCTCCGCCTCCAACCCTATGACTTTCGAGTGATACACATAGCCGGAAAGTACAACACTGCTGATCCTCTGTCTCGTCTCCTGGAGGACACGGCGAGGAAGACAGCAAAAGCACATGGAGCGGAGGAATACGTGCGCTTCGTGGCGGTGCAGGCGACGCCCAGGGCGCTGACTACGAGGGAGGTAGAGAGAGCCTCCGCAGAGGATGAGGAACTGTCTGAGGTGAGAAAAGCAATACAGACGGGCCGATTTGAAAAGTGCTCAGCTTATGCCAGTACTGCAAATGAACTGTGTACCATTGGGCAGTTAGTGCTGAGAGGAACACAGATTGTCCTACCACATGCCCTACAAAACAGAGCTTTAGCCTTAGCTCATGAAGGACACTTAGGCATGGTAGGGACAAAACAACATTTGAGGGGAAAGGTGTGGTGGCCGGGAATGTATGGGGCGACAGAAAAATATGTCAAATCATGCCATGGGTGCCAACTAGTGGCGCGGCCCGACGTACCAGAGCCATTGCGACCCACAGCTCTCCCTGATGGACCATGGCAGGACATTGCCACGGACTTGTTAGGTCCACTACCAACAGGACATTCTATCCTGGTAGTTGTAGACTATTACAGCCGATACTATGAGTACGAGATCATGCGATCCACCACGACAGACAAAGTGATAGACTGTTTAGAGAACATCTTCAGCCTTCACGGTCTGCCTGTCTCGATCAGGTCTGACTGTGGGCCACAGTTCATGTCATCACAGTTCCAGGACTTTTGTCAAGAGAACGGCATACAACACGTGAAGACAACGCCTAAATGGGCACAAGCGAATGGAGAAGAAGAGAGGCAAAATGCGTCGATCATGAAACGGATCCGCATTGCTTCAGGCGGAGGGACTGGACTGGCAGAAGGAACTATGGAGGTACGTCACCATCTACAGATCAATCGACCACTCCACCACAGGCAGGAGCCCCGCCGAACTCTTGTTCAATCGCAAGCTGAGAGGAAAACTGCCTGACATCAGTACACCGAGGAGTGACCTCGAAGCCCGTGACACTGATGCTGAGCGCAAGGGAAAGTCCAAAATGTATGCTGACGAGCGGCGTGGAGCCAAACCGTCCCCAGTGCAGCTGGGAGACGAGGTGCTTTTGAAACAGGACAAGACAGATAAGTTCACAACAACATATAGCCAGACACCACACACGGTAATCAGTGAGAACGGTAACAATGTGGTAGTTGAGTCACCCACAGGAGCTCAGTACTCCAGAAACACCACACATGTCAAAGTGTTCACACCAGCCGAGCAGACACCATCACCTGGTGTAAACGAAACAAAAACAGTGAGTGAGACCGAAAACACACGACCTGAACATGCTGTGAGATCCACACCAGAGACACTCGCTCAGGGATCAACCCCATGCTGACCTCTTACAGTACAGACAGAGCGACCTCGCAGAGAAGTGAAAATGCCCCAGAGATTTTCAAGCTTTGTTATGAAGTGAATGTATTATAGGAATGCATATGTTCATGTGTATGTTCAAGGAAGATTAATGCACAATGTTAGAGGGCATACATGTTTATTTGAAAAGAAGCAAAGGTTTATTCTGAAAGAGAATATGTTAATGATGATTATATTCATATATGGTTATTGTTTAAGTAACTGGTTTATGTCAAGAGGACATTAGAGTTCTAATCCAAGTAAAGGGGGGATGTCGTGTACTGATGACGTCAGAGGCCAACGTTGTGACGGGTATTCAGGACGGAGACAACATGGAGTAAAGTACAGTGAAACTTGGCTCTCAGTGTGTGCGTGATTAAATTTGTTTGACTCGTATAACATGCAGTTAATAGTGTAACAACTAGGAAACCAACTAGCCTATTTAACCAGTTCATCTTGTACTCATAGCAGTACCTTTTGTTCTTCAATCCAATTGATTGTTTCCTCTGAGGCACCACCTCGACCTCTCAGGAAAGTCACAATTTCCGACAGTTTCTCTGCCATCATGGATCTGTGGAGTAGAATAAACAGTTGGACAGCTTAATTTCAGTGAACTCAGGAGTCACAGGTTAGTAGAAATAGAAGGATAAGGAGGAAAGAACTATAAAAATTAATATGCAGATATGTCATGTATAAGAATTATGAAGACTCCCTGTAAATTAATTATAAAGGTTTAATTTAAATATGAAAAATCAGAGAATTTGGACATTATCTTCATATTATAGCTAGCACCCAAGAATATTTGGAAACAGTGTCAAACCTAGGTAAAGATCACAGCAATGTTGACTTATTAAAAGGTGAAACTAGGTACAAGCGGAAAATTGTGCTTGCATTTCTAGTAGGGCTGCTCAATCATGGCAAAAATGATGATCATAATTATTTTGGTCAATATTGAAATCATGTTTATTTAACTTTTTAAGAAAATTATGATTTTAATTGTGAGTTTCATTGAAATACAAAAAGGCAAGAGCAAAGCTGGTGAATGAAAGTAATAAAACATTATTTTTTGATTATTTCATGAAAAATGAAGACAAATGTCTTCCCCTTGTCCTTAAGTGGCCTTAAATCAACACCAGACCACCTCCTAGTTTTGTGAAAGAAGCGGTACACAAGACAGAACTAGAGCATCATTGTGAAATGGAATGAGGCGCATTAATTGTTTTATCTCAATTATCTTGTTTTCATAATTGTTGGAAACAAAAATTGAAATGAAAAATGAGATTCGATTAATTGTCCAGCCGTACATTGTGGTGCATTTATGTATTTTTAAAGATGCAGCAAAAAGGAAGTTATATAGGAAGGACAAGTTGTTTTTCATCGGTTGTTCATGATTAGCACAGGCTTTTGCAATTGTTGTGTTTCACTGAGTTAAACAATATGGAGCTGCTGTGTAAAGCAATATAATCTTTGCCTTCCCAAAAATGTACACAGCTCATTGGTAACATTGTTGACTTAAAGCTGTAATATTATCAGTGCAGTATTTTTGACCAAACTATAAGTATGTAGTATGCAGTATATAAACAAAATGGCACTTTCAGTAGGTTTATACTATACATACCTACTGCATACATACCTACTGAATACAGACCCGTTTTAAATGATCATGAAAATATTGCTAATAAAATATACATTATATCAAACCAGTATATTTCATTTGATGCATACCTATTCCTCCTATGTCCCTCTTCTTTTGTCACTTATGAGCAGTTGACATGCAGCTCAAGGTGCATAGTCATTAATTCAATTGTCCTGTGAACCTGCATCTTGCCTAGCTACCATTTACCAACAAACATACTCTGCTAAAAAGCAAGTCTGAACAACCTGGAACTGGAGCTAACGTTAGTTCCTGTCAGTCTTTGTTTACCTGGTCTGCTGTTTTCATCTGAATGGATCCGGTGTTCCCTTGCCTGGGTGAGAGACAGAGACAGACAGTGACTGCTAGCAGCCTAATTTGAGTGGGTCATGCTAAAAGACGGTACTGTTAACGTTAAAGCCTGATTTTGAGTAACGTTAAGTAACGTTACTGTAATGTAACGTGCAGTAATGGCAAGTCAAAATTCACATAGGCCTACTGTGGGTCATGGACCGGATCATTTGGACAAGCTATAACAATTTAGACCACAACCCCAGTTAATGTCGCACATCATCTGTTGTAACGTTAAGTATATTAGGCTAAACGCTACGTGACAGGATGTTTGACTTTGCTAGCGTTAAGAAAGTTTGAAATAATCTCTCATGTAGTAACACATAACGTAACCAAACTGTCAGCCTGTTGGCTCAGCCAGCAATACTGTATTTACAAAATGTTAAACGACGAAATGATCAATACGTTATTACCTGTTAACTGTAAGGTACGACGGAGACACACAGCGCAGCAGCGACTGCTGGGCTCCGCCTGCTGTTTGGTTGAGCTGGTCACGTCAGATCTTCATAACGTTAACTCTATCGAAGCTTTTTTCTCATTAAAACTACTTTTTTTCTTGTACTATTATTACATTATTCTGGTATTATTATGACTTTATTCTCGTAACATTACGACATTTTTCTCGTAATATTATGAATTTATTCTCGTAATATTATGACTTTATTCTCGTGATATTATGACTTTATTCTCGTAATGTTACGGCTTTATTCTCGTAATATTACGACTTTATTCTCGTAATGTTATGAATTTATTCTCGTAATATTATGACTTTATTCTAGTTATATTATAACTTTATTATCATAATATTCTGACTTTATCCTCGTAATGTTACGACCAGTGTTGTGCCTGAACGCGTTCAATGAACGATCGTTCATGAACTCGTTCATATTTTGGGCGAACGTGAACTGAACGTACATATTTCTGCCTGATAAACGTAAGTAATCTTTCGCGTCAGCATTTTCACTTCATTATGTAATAACGCCACATTTCGTAATAATCTTCAACAGCTTGCTCACTATCTATGTCTCTGGACCAAAGCTCACACGCTCTCTCTCTCTCTCTCTCTCTCTCCCTCTCTCTCGATAGACATCAATGTTGCATGGAGTAATTGCAGTGGAGCTGGAATAAAGTTTTTTCTGTTAGATATTTGTTTTCGTGTTTTGTCTGCTTTCTATCACGTATAACATTTGCACATCATAATCCAGATTGCATGTGTGTTTGTCATTTCAGTGAACCGATATGTTCTTGCCAGTAACACTCATCAGCGCCGTCGTATAGGGGGGAAAGGTGATAACAATTCTAAGGGCCCACAGCCCGCTATAGGGCCCACACACAGCCCCCAGTAGCCTCTATGACAAAATGGCTATGCATACACTGAACTAATATATATTCATACGAATGAATCCGAATTAAAACAAAGCCACAAGTCATACAATATTCTAATTTTAATCATTTCAATAACCCCCCTAGCCCCTTCTTAAAAAATGGTTTGGTCCACACCGCGGTTCGTTCTTCCCATAGTTCTTCCTCATCGGAATTAAGTGAGCGCGAGCGAACTCCAGCAGGGTTAGGATGCCCCCCAAAAAGCACAAGTCCGGACACCAGAAGAGAGTTGAGAAGGAGGCCAGGAGTAGAAGCAGCAGAGCAGGGGCCCAGGACATCAACAACTTATTTTCTAAGAATGGTGAGAGTAAAACTACCGAGGGCGGCTGAAACAATTAGCCTACTTGTTCATTAATTTAATGTCTGTAACATTACCTTTGACGGGGCGCAGGCTGGAGCCTACGTTAGCTGTCATCTGGCCGCGCTACACTCTGGACAAGTCGCCAGTTCATTGTAGAGCAACGGTTCCTAGAGTAGCTATAACTGAGCGTGACTAATTTAGGGGCTACTACAGTGACTGTGTGTTTCACACATATCACTGTCGGACAGTGCTCCAGTATGCGCCCATTCAGAGGCTGCATTGAATTGTATCATGACGCATTCAAGTTCTACTCAGTAATTATGACCATTTGACGAAGGTCAGTTACGTTATCATGATGTCATCAATGTGGTCTTGTAAAATGTGTTATTAGTGGGACATTTGAATAGCCTAAATACAAAAAAGTTAAATGTTCAAAGATTTGTTTGTTTTCATAGCAGTATAAAATAAAAGACAATAGCTGACAACAACAAAGTAAAAGAGACTATTTAGAATTCTGGACAGTTTACACCGACTTTTGAATGGTCTAAAAATATTTTTTGCCTGGTAAAGTGAAGCTGTCCACCTAGAGCTATGGTACTAAGAAGCCCATTTAGATTTTGTCCAAGAATAGGTTAGTTCTGCATCATTTTTTCCATTAAACATAACATATAATGTTTACAATATATATAATGGAACAATAAACCTTTATGCCCTGCTGCTCCAGAATCAGCAGTAGCTGCTTCATCTGAGTTTGACCCCACAGCAGATGCTCAGCCCAGCAGTCCAGTGATGCCTTTGATGGTGAGTGAGGGATGTACACACTGGTTGGCTGTTTTGGTTTATTAGTGACCCACTACCTATTTGTTGAGTGTTTAATTGAAAATGTATTTGCAATCAGAGGTGTAATAACGTGTTGCAAATCAGTGAAATGAGAATAAGACAACTAATAATACATCATTTACATAATCATACTCTGACTTGTTAAGTCGTTAATCGTAAGAAAGGAAACAAATTGGGTGTATTACACCAGGCACCGTCAAGAATACTGAAAAACAAGAAAATTGAAGGTGGCAATGAATGGGGTAGAGGGGCCCACACCGATATTCTTTCAGGGGGCCCAGAATTCCTAGCAACTGCCCTGACACTCATTTAGTGCAGTTTTTGTCTCTATGAGCTTTCAAACACATTCTCTGTGAATTCAGTTATATTAGATTTAGATTTGACAAATGAACCATCCTACTAGTTTTAAAATTAATTCATATTTATGATTCATGCTGGTATGCTTAAAGTCAATGTCCTTGTGATGGTATAATGTTTTTTGTAATTAAGACACCCAATTTGGTGTTTTATTACATAATGCACCAACTTATTACATTTTCTTGGTAAAAAAAAGTGCAACACCTGCATTTTGTAATAACTGACCCAATATGTAACAACTTATTACATAATGCGGCAAAGTTTATTACATGTTGCGTTCAAGAATTTCATTACAAAATGTGGCAGATTATTACGAAATGCGGCGTTATTACATAATGAAGTGAAAATGTATTACATTATTAAATAATGCGGCGTTATTACATAATGTGGCGCTACAGGTGTGTAAACTTCAGTCATATCAAAGGCAGCTGCACTCAGCTGGCAGACACAGCATAGAGGAAGGTCACTAACTGTGAAGGAAATATTCACAATAACAACCTCAGAATGTAGCGTACAGTACAGTACAGTACAGTACAGTACAGTATAGTACAGTACAGTTCAGTACAGTACAGTAGAGTACAGTATAGTACAGTACACAGTGTTGTGCCTGAACGCGTTCAATGAACGATCGTTCATGAACTCGTTCATATTTTGGGCGAACGTGAACTGAACGTACATATTTCTGCCTGATGAACGTTATTGTGAACGCGTTCATTCTGGCGTTTGTGAACGGCGCGCTCTGACAGTTTAACTTCGTTCAAGACAGTGATTTTCAGATTTCCACCGAGCCTTCCAGGCGAAAACCGGCTAAAACACACCGTGAACAGGTAGCGAAAAAAACACCCAATCTGGCTGTTGTGCATTAAAAGGACGCTGGACGAGAGTTCTCGAGTATTGTGCACGCAACTCGCTTTACTTTCGGTCAAAACGAAACTTAACTAGTTCAGACAGAAACCGCAATACCAGCCACCTCTCTCCAGACCCCCACACACCCTCACTGCCCCAAATGCTTCCTCCTCTCCCCCCTCACTCCCCTGCTGTGAGCTCTCCTGTGCAGCACCTCTCCTCCTCCTCCACCTCTTCTTCCTCCTCCACCTCTTCCTCCTCCACCTCCTCCTCCTCTACCTCCTCCTCCACCTCCTCGTCCTCCACTGATGACACCAGCAGCCTCCCCCGCATGACTGTGACTGCAGGCCAGGTTAGGAGACAGCTGGAGAGACTCCACCAGCAGAAGGCTGCAGGTCCTGACGGTATCAGCCCCAGGATCCTGAAGACATGTGCCAGCCAGCTGTCTCCTATCCTACAACACCTCTACAACCTGAGCCTGGGTCAGGAGAGAATACCGGTGCTTTGGAAGACTTCCTGCCTGGTTCCTGTTCCAAAGAAGTCGACACCATCAGACCTCAATGACTATAGACCAGTGGCCCTCACATCTTACGTCATGAAGGTGCTGGAGAGACTGGTTTTGGCCAACCTGAGGCCGCAGGTGAGAGCCCTGCTAGACCCTCTGCAATTTGCTTACCAGCCCCACTTGGGAGTTGATGACGCTGTCATCTTCCTGCTGCAACGAGCCCATTCGCACCTGGATGGTGGAGGAGGCACTGTGAGAATCACATTCTTTGATTTCTCTAGTGCTTTTAACACCATTCAGCCACTGCTACTGGGGGAGAAGCTGCGGGTGATGGGTGTAGACGACACAATGATCTCCTGGATTACTGACTACCTGACAGGCAGGCCACAGTTTGTCCGTATGGGCAGTGTTCTGTCTGATGCGGTGGTTAGTGATACAGGAGCTCCACAGGGGACTGTACTGTCTCCTTTCCTGTTCACCTTATACACCACTGACTTTCAGTACAACACCGGGTCGTGTCACCTGCAAAAGTATTCTGACGACTCGGCTGTTGTTGGGTGTATAAGTGAGGGACAGGAGGAGGAGTACAGAGCACTGGTAGACAACTTTGTGGAGTGGACTGGACAGAATCACCTGCGGCTGAACATCAGCAAGACCAGAGAGATGGTGATAGATTTCAGGAAGAAGAGGAAGACGGCTTTCCAACCTCTGTGCATTCTGGGAAAGGATGTGGAGGCGGTGGAGGATTACAAGTACCTGGGTGTTACCATCAACCACAGACTGGACTGGAGATCTAACACTGAAGCTGTTTACAAGAAGGGGATGAGCAGACTTTACTTCCTGAGGAAGCTGAGATCCTTCAACGTGTGCAGCAAGATGTTGGAGATCTTTTATCAGTCTGTGGTGGCCAGTGTACTTTTCTTTGCTGTGGTTTGTTGGGGAAGCAGCATTGGAGCCAGCGACACCAACAGACTCAACAAACTGATCAGGAAGGCTGGCTCTGTGATTGGCTGCAAACAGGACACTCTGGAGGCTGTGGTGGAGAGGAGGACACTGAAAAAACTGTTATCCATCATGGATAATCCTCTCCACCCTCTCCAACTCACACTGGTCAGACAGCGGAGCACCTTCTCCGGAAGACTGCTTCAGCTTCGCTGTCGAAGCAACAGATACAGGAAATCTTTCCTGCCACAATCCATCACTTTATATAATAACTCTCTCACCTCTGCCTGACAGAGAACTCTGGTCTCTCTACTGTTTTGTTGTATATATTATTATTGTTATAGTATATTTTGCATATTTTGTTTTGTTGTATATATTATTATTGTTTATAGCACACTGTGAACTGTATATATACACTATGTATATATTGGATTCTATTTATGTGTTTTAAGTGTTTTATTTGCTGACCCACTACTGCTGTAACAAAATAATTTCCCAGTCTGGGATCATTAAAGTAATTCTATTCTATTCTATTCTATTTCTCCAAAAAAGAAATTCATGTCTATGACTCGTTGAAGACCATGACGAGTATTGATGAGGATGATATGGATCTTCTAAGGTTATTTTACATTAACAAATTCATAACTTTAGCTCTGAAACGTATTTTCATGTGTTTGACATTGCATGTTTTACATTATTGGTACCACCAGAAATGTCTTCCGGAAGAGGGGAGGGCTGAAGGACTGGAGGGAGACGTACCCTGTCCAGTAGCGTCAGAAAGACTCTGTCAATTGTGGGATTTTTGTCTGCTCATTGAGTAAAGTAGTGTATTATGTGTACATAGAAAATATTTTTTGTGCCTTGAATATAAACTTCAGTTCAGACTCTCTTATGATTTGACATGTAGGCTGCTGAGAATGAAGTCAACAAGTTAGATGTCCAAGAGGAGGGACTGACAATGACCCACTGCCGGATTCTACGTAGATTCCATGGAGCAGAAATGATAAAGAATGTTGACGAGGCTGTAAGAAATGTTGATGGAAATACAGCTATTTTTTAGCGCTATTTGTTACACGTATTTGTGATGTGTTGAATAGACTTGCCAGTAACCCTTTCTATTTCTTGAAAAAGGCCTTCCCTCCCACCAATGAAGAGTTGGATAAACTGTAAAAACTGCAACAGATGGATTCATTTCCATTGCGCTGGAGTAATAGGAGTGTGGACTGAAAGAGACTTCGATTGTGGCTGCAATAAAGCACCCCAAACAAATGTGTAAGTGCTCCTGCCTTTGAATGATTTCTGTATTACTTGGGCATTCCATGATAATGCAATCCTTTTAAGATTTGGGGAATACATTGTGATGTGGGACATTGACTTAAAAGGACACCCCCCTACATATTTGTGTATTTATTATTTACAACTAATTATTGTGGCTTGAAAGAAAAGACTGAGGCAGTTTCACCACAAGGGGGAGATTGCGGTTAAGGGTCGCTCTTGATCAGCACAGGCCAATCCATGCATTGTGTTGTTCTGATGAATCTCAGAGAGGAGTGCATGATTTACAGTGCCGCTATACAGTATGTTTATGTTTGCAGGCAAGCAAGCCACAAAACTCACATCTGTAACTATGAATCAGTGTCTCTTACGGTCTGAGTAAGAAAGTAAAACAACATACAACTCCAAGCGCACTGTTGTCCATTCAAGTGTGCTACAGTAAGACTGGCACAGTTGTACCAAAATAACCAAATACATTAATATTTTAAACCTAATATTCCTACATGCTAATATATAGCATGGATAAAACCATTAAAGGAAATTGTGTAATCACTGTTTTGCTGACAGGTGGTTTAAATGTTTTGTCTGATTCTCAACAGTAAGTCAAGACTGGACTCAACAGAGGTGGACAGCATGTTGACCGACCAAGAAATACGGGTATGAAAAATATGTGAAGCCAAGTTGTATAAAGAATGTATGAGTAAAAGAACCGTTATTAATGACTTTAACCTAACCAGTAACACAAGTCAATCCTAAGCATGTTATATTGGAAAAGAGTTGGCAAAGGATTTAAAAACTAAGTCTTTAAGCCATATATTGGTTTTCACAATTCTCACAAGTACTTAGTTAATTACAAAATAATGATTTTTGGCTAATCACAAAATTATGGTTTTCAATTGTAGTGTAAGATATAATGGAACTTACTAAGCTGTAAAGAGCAGCTGTTCATATTTGCATCACTACCCTTCAATGGGGAATATGAAGACTTGTACATGTTCACCTGTGATGGTAAAGGAAAACATTATAGTATCATAATTATTGTTATTCTCAGGATGTGGATCAAAATCTAAGAGATGGCAAGCTTCTGTCCAACAGACTATT
Organism: Sparus aurata; assembly: GCF_900880675.1. Classification (NCBI taxonomy): domain Eukaryota; kingdom Metazoa; phylum Chordata; class Actinopteri; order Spariformes; family Sparidae; genus Sparus; species Sparus aurata. Next base: position 4,865,540 of record NC_044203.1, on the reverse strand, counting down.
TCTTCATGAAAACAAGGGGTTTGATCCAGTGCTCCAGATGATGTATGCCAACAGCAACACATTGTTGGATGAAAGAAAGGTACACAGTGCACCGTGTAACATTGCCATGTTACCTCATAACAAACAAAAACATGTGTTTGTCAGTGAAAAAAAGCAATGATGTGATTACAATGTCACTTACTGATGACATCCATTCATGTTGTACATTCCATAACATTAAATTGTGAACTGCACTGTGAAATAATGTGTGGCAAAAAGAACGACGATGTCTCAAAAGCTTCACATGATGGTATGTATCTAAGAGATTATGTGTAATTGCTAACGTTTGTCAAATATTTTAGACTGCACAGATGATGAAAAGGCTACAGACCATCCTGTCTGTACCAGGAACAGAAATCGAGCAGCACATGTACCTGGAAGAAGTAATGCTGCCAGAGGTAGGATTCTTAGTATTTAACAAACAAGTTATCAGAAATACACATCACTTGTGACTTACTAAACCTTGATCATACCATCCATAACAAGAAATGTTGTTATATAGTTTGAAATTTACTGTTGATTTGTTCTCAATAACATAAATCCATGCTGTACTGGCATCCAATGAAAAATAAAATAATTATTAAATAAGAATGTATCCATATCCTTGCTCTTGGTGACAGTGTACAAAATTAACATTAAAACATGGAACGATTGGCCATACTTTAGCTAATAACTTAATTGTATATTTATTTGTCCAAGCAATCTGTGTGCAGCTTATATATGTTAAGGTTAATGGTCTTTCTGTCTGTTTTTAAGAAATGCAACACGGTCATTCACTGTGCATTTTGGTTGTGTTTAAGGTAACAATTCAGTGGCTGAGGCAAACTTTCAGCCTTTGGCGACATGAGGCAGAAGCTCTCCTGATCAAACAGGAAGATGCCCAAAGGTAAGACTGGACATGTATATCATTTTTATTGTGACACATAGTACATGTCATTCCTTCCAGTTTAGGGAAGGTAGATATGATATTGGAGTGTGCTCTGTGGTAAGGAACAGTTGGAGAGCTGTTAGGTGGCAGCAGTAAAAATTTTACTCCGTCATTTTTCCCTGTTTCTTGCCTTACTGAGCTTCTGTTTCAATGTAGTACAAATGTAATGGCAAGAAAGAAGGCGTCGCATTAGCTATAACTACCACATGCTTTTTAAATCTTCATTCCTCATACCTGTTGAAGGATGGGCCTACTTGTATGATAATTTTGAATATTAATTTCCATGTTTGCTTCTGTGTATATTTAACAACCCTCCTCCCATAGCCTGGTCATATTCAGTCAGAGAGACACAGGCTGTGGAAGTTGAGAGTAATGAATTTTATTTAACAGTTAGTCCCAGAATGGGTAACAGAATGAGTTAAGATGTAATGAAATTGATAACTTTGAAATTGATAACCTCTACTAATGAACGAATGCTTAGTTTCCATGAAGAATCCATCACTGTCTATAAAGTGTTATTTGTTACAGGAAAGTAAATCTTCGCACTTTTTCTTTTGATTTCAAGTGGACAACAACAACAGGCAAGCAGCAGCCCCACAGGCCAACCTGACATTGAAAAGGTAGTTATTTTACTAATTTCATCTACAATTTCTGAGCATATCGTTACCCAGTTAAACAGAGGGTTAAAACTCAAGGCCCCTCCTGTAATATAACACCACAGGAACATGTTACATCCAACTTGTTTGGCTTGAAATTGAGGTACCACTCATGCTACAGTGAACAGAGCCTTTTCATCAGGAACACATTTATCAAAAAGATTTGGTTTACTCTAACACTGACAACCTATTACTGTTTGGATTTTGCATATTGATTTTCTGTTTCATTTTTGATTAATACAATAAAGTTATGTTATTTAGTTCATGTTTAATAAGTTGTAATTCACAGTGTTAACTTCACAATTACGTGTACTTAAAATGAATGCAGTTTTGTGCTAATGCTGCTTTTCTTCTAATACAGAAAGACAAAGTCGACATACGACTCGCACACATTTTGTTGGCAGCCCAGTGGTGCCGACGAAACGTCTTCAGGGGAAAAGTCACTGAGCCTGAGATATTGCAAATGGACAGTGAAGAGCAGCGCAGAGCCATGGAAGACCTAAAAAACGATGAAGAAAATGTCAGCTCAACGCATCAACTTTTCATATTCAATTTTGAGTACCAGAGCGACTTTGAGATGTTTTGTGGGGAGTTTGTCGACAAGGGCTACAGGGTGGATGCATCTTTTGAGGAGGGTGATTAGATTTGTTTGGACTGTTTTCATATGTGTAAATAAAGTTTCTTGTGTTTGTTTCGTTTTCATGTTCTTATGTAAATAATAAAATTTTCTTCTAACCGTACTTTATCAATATCAATATCATTGACCTGATGACCATCACATATAAATAATGTCGAAGAAGTCTCAACAGCTGCTTTTGATTGACAACATTTATAAACAAATATCAGTGAACAGAACCTAACTTTAGTTAAAATAATATCTTATTTCCAATACATTTCTCGGGGGGACAAAAGTAGAGCCTGGCATGTCGTGGCATTCCGTGGCAGGCTCTGGCATTCTGTGGCATGTTGTGGCAGGCTCTGGCATTCTGTGGCATGTTGTGGCATTCTGTGGCGGGCTCTGGCATTCTGTGGCATTCTGTGGCAGGCTCTGGCATTCTGTGGCATGTTGTGGCATTCTGTGGCATGTTGTGGCAGGCTCTGGCATTCTGTGGCATGTTGTGGCAGGCTCTGGCATTCTGTGGCATGTTGTGGCATTCTGTGGCATGTTGTGGCAGGCTCTGACAGGCTCTGGCATTCTGTGGCATTCCATGGCATGTTGTGGAACTGCATAGCAACTGTTAATTAATATATTTTTGAAATTGTATTTCATATTAGTAATATTTCCAACACTGGCAGTGTCTATTGTCACTGTGTCGCTGCTTAAGATAAGAAAGGATAAGAATAATATAAACACAGGGAAATATTAAATATAAGATTAAGAATAGTACAATATGTACACTATTTTACATTCACATTTAGACTATGAAACAGATATTAATATATATTTAGATAATATTAAGAAGTACAAAACAGAGAGAAATTGTGCAAAACGTTGTACACTAAAATAAGTAAACAAGCAGCGGATTTTTCCTTATGCTTTTATTTTGTAATCATCATGACTCCATGGCGGAAGTGATTGTCGTAACAACAAACACAGGTTATACCAGGAAATGTGGCCCCGCCCTTATTGGCAGCGAGTCAAGGGAGGCGTTTCTGGACACCGAGCGGGTGCCAGGAAATGCCACGGACAGGTCACAGGTTTCCGCTGACTGCCACAGACTGCCACTGCGGTGCCACTACCTGCCAGTGCCACTGGGAGGATCTCGCTGTCTCCAACATGTGGTAGAGGGCTGCATTGGGAACCCAAATCTCGCGGGAGCGGGCGGTTTGAACTTTGCTGCGGGCGGGAACGGGCGGCTAAAACAAACACTGCGGGAGCGACAGGATGACGGAGTCAACAAATGAAGTAGAAGAAAAGCTAAAACAAGGTCTCTACCGTTGTCTATCTGCTGATTGTGTTCTCATTATTGTTTCTTATTCAGGTCTGTCTTAGAAAAGAGACCTTAACCTCAATCACTGCGTGATTATATAAAGGTAGAAAAATAAATAAAATACAGAGGAGGAGAATAGAATATGAAACAGCCTTCATTTCATTAAAAACTAAATTAAAACAACGAAATAGGAGCGCTATTCCTGACCAGTGCGTCAAAAGACACGCAGACCAGGGAAACGAAACAAATAACCCTACGAGTCTCTTTATTAATAGCCTACAAAATGACGTGTTTTCTCCTGCGAGACAGGAGAAGACACAAAATCAATGCATCTCTATTATTGTGCGGGCATAAATTCTCAGAGTTTTGCAGGTGCGGGCGGAAGTGGACACATTGAGGGAGCGGGCGGGAGTGTAACACACACGTCGCGGGTGCGGGCGGTAATGGTCAGAAATTCAGCGGGAGCGGGCAGGAGCGGGATGAAGAAAACAGTCCCGCGCAGGGCTCTAATGTGAAGCATGGAGGCAAAAACAAATGAAGGCAGCAGGCTAGCAGCACTACCTCAGACTGTGCCTCCACCATTAAGACGCCATCTAAGATTGATGATGATATGTATGAGTACTTAAAACTATTTTATGAAAAGGTCAGTGATGATCCAGTTGGGAAAAATCTGACCTTTTTGGGTAAACTTTGCCTGCCGGGTTTCAAGAAGCAACTCCGTACATCAACAACGTCAGCAGCGAACCTGAAACGGCACATTGAACTAAAGCACCCAGCAAGGTCTGTGCGAGTGAATGAAAAATCAAAAGACACGGCAACAGCGAGCCAAAACAGATCCTCTACAACCCAAATCACATTAACGGTGTACAGTATAGCTCCGCTGTCTTCATCTCCCAGCCGCAGCTGGACCACCTGGTTTTGCAGTACATTGTGGGAGAGCTGCAGTTTCAGTGTTAAAACTGATAGAACAATTGCTGTCTGTGGTTCTATATGGGCTGTGGCAATAATTTAGAAAAATAATATCTTGCAGCAACATATTGAAAAAAAAAAAAAGAACTATGAACTGTTCCTTTTTGGAACTATGAACTTAGTTAAAAATTTTGAATTATGAACTATGAACTGAACTAGTGAATTTTAAAGGAGAACTTCGGTCGATTTAAACATGCAGCTTCATTGCTCAAGCTACCCTTGACTTGCCAGGACCGAAGACGCGAACAAATTTGGTCCAACCATTACAGAGCTCCGTGAACGAAAACTTAGCATTGAACGCTAACAGCATGGGGTCAGAACTTTGCACTGTGTTTTAAGCGTCTTAACATGCTCCACATCTCACAACAAAAGTTATGCAACATCAGCAGACACCTTACAACACAGCACTGTAGCGTGTATGACTCAAAATGAATAAAAAAGTAGTTAAAATAGTGTGTTTGTGCAAGGAGCTACTTACCTGTTTGTTGACAAAAGTGTGTTCCGGTAGCCAAACTAGCATATCCATCGAGTGTGCACTTAACAGGCTTAACAGGCTATTGTAAGGCTCATGGCTCATGACAGGCTGTAACATGGACATGTACATTATGAACATAAACACGAAAATGCTGGATTACGTTTCCGTCTCCGCCAGTGAGGGAGTAAGTGCACGCTCGACGGATCGACTAGTTTGGTCTAGCTACCAGAAGACATGGATGTCAACAAACAGGTAAGTAGCTCCTTGCACAAACACACTGTTTTAACTACTTTTTTTATTCAGTTTGAGTCATACACGCTACAGTGCTGTGTGCTAAGGTGTCTGCTGATGTTGCATAACTTTTGGTGTGAGATGTGGAGCATGTTAAGACGCTTAAAACACAGTGCAAAGTTCTGACCCAATGCTGTTAGCGTTCAATGCTAAGTCTCCGTTCACGGAGCTCTGTAATGGTTGGACCAAATTTGTTCGCGTCTTCGGTACTGGCAAGTCAAGGGTTGCTTTAGCAATGAAGCTGCATGTTTAAATCGACCGAAGTTCTCCTTTAACATTTGCGAACTGAACTTTGAACTAGTTCATGTAGAAAGTGAACTTTCCTAACACTAGTTACGACTTTATTGTCGTAATATTATGACTTTATTTTCGTAATATTATGACTTTATACTTGTAGCCCTAATATTATGACTTTATTCTCGTAATTTCCAAAAAAAATAAATATTTGCTTTTCTCTTAGTATGGTAATACTCCGTCGTAGTTTTCTGAGTTAGTCACAGTACAGATCCTGCCAAATTTGACTGCTAAAAAAAATGTGTTTAGTGGGTGAAATATGGGGCTGGGGTTGTGTCTTCTGAATGTTTCGGATAACATAACGTTAGCAGTGAGGGAAAGTAAATACAGTCCGGGTGAGGCGCCGTCAGCACACGAGTCGGCGGCTAACGTGGCCAGCGCAGAGCCGCGATTCCTGTGCTGACGGTGGCGGTCAGCTGTGGGTTCGACTCTCCAGAGCCTCACCTGGACTGTGGCTATTTTCGAAACCGCAATGTGTGTGTAACTTATTGGACAGAAGAGCGGCTGCCTCGGGGCTCTGTAGTATTCGGTTTCGAAAATAGCCACAGTCCAGGTGAGGCTCTGGAGCTTGGGCCCACAGCTGACCGCCACCGCAACTGGAGCATTGAGGTGCCGCCGTCAGCACGGGGGGCTAGCGCTAGGTGAGGCTGTCGGCCGCCGCTGTCAGCACGGGAGTCGCGGCTCGGCGGCTAACGGGGCTACGCTAGCCCCGTTAGCCGCCGAGCCGCGACTCCCGTGCTGACGGCCACGGCCCTTAGTTGTCACGGTGTAGCCCTCAATGCTAACACGGCTAGCGCTAGCCCCATTACGCTGGGGAGACACCGGACCGCAGCCCTCCTGTTCATTTCAGACGTGCATTTCTCCGTGCCGGTCGACAAGGGCTTCTGCCCCTGTGTGTGTGTGTGTGTGTGTGTGTGTGTGTATAGGTATAGGTATAGGTTTAGTTACCAGTTTTGTGTTAGATTATATGCACCTTGTGTGTTTGGGGGCAATGCATGGGTTAATATTTCTTTGGTTAAAGGGGCCGCTGAAATGCAGGCAATCTGTGAATTTTTTTGTTGTAATGTCAGCATATATGGTTTCTCTCAGGCAATATTTGCCTAGCAATTTTGCAAGGAAACCACAATCTTTGTTGGAATTCAGCACATGGAAAGCTACAGAGCTTCAGCAATTTTTACTTTACACGGGCCCTGTTGTCTTCCTTAATAACATACCCAGTAGAATGTACAGAAACTTTTTACTTATGTCTGTATCTATGAGAATTTTTCTTAGTCCTGCTTTATGTTCTCCTGACAATTGTGACATTTTAAAACTCTTTGTAACAGATTTTGCTTCAATTTATGGCACTGAATTTGTCAGCTATAACATCTTCATTGATCCACCTAGCTCAAGATGCACGAAAATATGGTCCATTGGATAGTGTTTCAGCTTTTCCCTTTGATACATTTTTAGGTAAACTTAAAAAACTTGTCCGTCGGCCTCAAAATCCTGTCCAGCAACTTGTCAGGCGGATCCACGAGAAGCAGAAAGTGTCAAGCCAGAAGACCACAAAAGTTTTCACCCAACTGAAACAGCTTCACTTTTCTGGACCGCGGATGATGTGGTCTTGTTGGCTCCTTCGTCCTGGGGCGGTTTGCAGCTGAGTGTGAAGCGGCTGGGATGAGAATCAGCACCTCCAAATCTGAGGCCATGGTTCTCGACCGGAAAAAGGTGGCTTGCTCCCTCCAGGTGGGAGGAGAGTTCCTGCTCAAGTGGAGGAGTTTTAGTATCTTGGGGTCTTGTTCACGAGTGAGGGAAGGATGGAGCGTGAGATTGACAGGCGGATCGGTGCAGCGGCCGCAGTAATGCGGTCGTTGTATCGGTCTGTCGTGGTGAAGAGAGAGCTGAGCCGAAAGGCGAAGCTCTCGATTTACCAGTCAGTCTACGTTCCGACCCTCACCTATGGCCATGAACTTTGGGTCATGACCGAAAGAATAAGATCCTGGATACAAGCGGCCGAAATGAGTTTCCTCCGCAGGGTGGCAGGGCGCTCCCTTAGAGATAGGGTGAAGAGCTCTGTCACCCGGGAGGAGCTTGGAGTAGAGCCGCTGCTCCTCCACATCGAGAGGAGCCAGCTGAGGTGGCTCGGGCATCTGTTTCGGATGCCCCCGGGACGCCTCCCTCAGGAGGTGTTCCTGGCATGTCCTGCCGGAGGAGACCCCGAAGAAGACCCAGGACACGCAGGTGTGACTATGTCACCCAGCTGGCCTGGGAACGCCTTGGGGTCCTCCCGGAAGAGCTGGAGGCAGTGTCCGGGGAGAGGGAAGTCTGGGTGTCCCTGCTCAGGCAGCTGCCCCCGCGACCCGGCCCCGGATAAGCGGACGAAAATGGATGGATGGATGGATGGATGTATTGATAGTGATGAGCTCACTGTTGATTTGGTTTAAATTTGCTCTTCGGAATGAAACTAATTGCAACTCTTTTGTCTGTCTCCCACAGCAACGTATGAGATTGCCCGAACAAAATTAGTTGAGTATGAACAGAACACAGACGTACCGACTGTCGACGAGTCCGATTGTGCAGAGAACATGGGAAGGGGGAAGCGCAAAAAGAGGTGAGGCTGTTTGAATTATGAAATGGTAGATACTAAATGGATGCTTGGAAGGACAGGTTTTATGTATGTAGCTCAAAGCTATGAGGGACCGTACAAGACATAATTCATTCTGGCATTGTCACACATATATTCTCCTCTCACACATATATTCTCTTCTCACACATACATTCTCCTCTCACACACACACATTCTCCTCTCAAACACACATATTCTCCTCATATTCTCCTCTCACACACATACATTCTCCTCTCAAACACACAGTGAACAAGTGATGTTACAGTCCAGCAAATGTGGAGTATTAGGCCTTTTTCCCTGTTTAAAACAAGCTATGTGCATGTGTGTAGGTGTGTGTGTGTTCATCTCTCTGAATGAGTAATGTCATTGTGCTTGTATATTATGAATTTCTAGGCGAGTGATTTTATCCAGTGAGGATGAGGATGATGACGATTGGTCCAGCAGTCCTATCAGGCCTACACCTCCACCATCTCCTTCCACCCTCAGGTCATCATCTCCACCGCCTCCATCCACCTTCATGTCTGTGCTGACACCTCCATCCACACTCAGGTCTGTGCTGACACCTCCACCGCCTCCATCCACCCTCAGGTCTGTGCTGACACCTCCACCGCCTCCATCCACACTCAGGTCTGTGCTGACACCTCCACTGCCTCCATCCACACTCAGGTCTGTGCTGACACCTCCACTGCCTCCTCCCACCCTCAAGTCATCACCTCCACCGCCTCCATGTACCAGGCATACACCTCCACCACCTCTGGGTAACCTTAGATGGCCCAATGGCTCAACCCATCACCAACTCACCACCTCACCACCAGAAACCCCTCGAACACAAATCAGGGACAGCATGTTTGTTCGCATCTCAACACTCCTTGAGGAGATGAAAGAGACCCAAAGAATCCAAGGGAGAATGCTACAAACACTTCTACAACAGCGCGGCAACATTGGCACCACCGCCTCTTCCACACCAGAGGGTTTCCCCCTAACAGACAGTAAGGGATGTAGAAATCATGGAAGAAAAGCTGGCAAACCCAAGCTTCATGTCTGAACTGGTATGCATGTTAAGTCTCGCTAATGCAACTCAATTCAGTTTTATTGGGGGTCTAGCAGTGAATTTGATCCAAAACTTCCCAGGTGTCCTCACAACCATGCCTGTGACAGTTCTATCATGTTGTGTGGTTTACTCCAATGAGCAATAAAAATAAATTTGCTTTGTATTGACTTTGTTCTCCCTTAGGTTGCAGCGGTGGCGGACATAGGAGGGAGTACTGTGGACGAGGCCACAAGAAGGATGATGACCTTCCTCCTAGACCATGGCTTATCCAAGCAGTACAACTTTGTGGGCCGAAATGGGAAGAGAGAGTTCAAGGCCTTAAAACTGTTCGAAGTAATATATGGTAAGTGTGCATGTGGATAATGCTTTTTTTTTTTTTTTAAGTATATTTTTTGGCGCTTTTTCGCCTTTAATGGACAGGAGAGCTGAGACAGAGACAGGAAATGGGAGGCAGAGAGGGGGGGAACGACACGCAGGACAGGGATTTTTTTTCTCATCGTCTTTCAGATTGTAGACCATAGCTTTAATATATATAGCACTTTACTTAAAGGGATACTTCACCCAAAAAATATAATTTTTAGTCGTGAGTAATTGATGTAAAAATTATAATTTTTGGGTGAAGTATCCCTTTAACATAGTTGACTTTACAATCCTGGCTGAGAGTTGTGTTGGCAATATGAAGTAAGTGACCGTTATATTCTGTTTCTTGCAGGAGGCTTGAAGAAAAACCCAATGACAAGCCAGATCACGCGCAAAGATGGAGAGAGGGCGATGTCGAAGTGGCTCATTGGTGCGAGGGACCGGGGGGCAAAAGACCAGACAGACAGATAACCCCAGAGTGACGAACAAGGATGTTTATTCTCATTTTATGAAATTAAAATATAATTAATTGTATTGCTTGTCTCTTCATTATTGTAGCTTGATTTAAGTACTGTGTGGGCTTACTGTGAAATAAGAACCCCCCAAAATAAATTTGTTAGCCATAATAATAATGGTTACTACCCTTATGGGTACAGTGTAAGACCTAGTAGGAACCCATAATCAGCCCACATGGGGCCCATGTGAGAGAAACCTGGGTTACCCAAGTGGGCTTTAGATAGGGCCCATGTGAAACCCACCTTCAGCCCATCTGGGCTTGCCCACATGGGGCCACCATGGAACCCCTGGACAAAACTGACTGGGACCCTGCTTGGCAGCCCAGATGGGACCAGATCACCAGCCCATATCCAACCCATATGGGCCCCACATGGGTGTGTTGACAGGGGAGGAGCTCGGTAAAGCCGCCAGCGCCACTCTGAACCTGTGTGCGTCTATCGCTGTGTCCACCGCCCGCACTGCAGCGTGGCAGCAGCTGATCCACAGGAACATCTGGCTGCATCTGTCCTCCTCCATCCCAGACTCCATGAAGAAGGAGCTCCTGGTGGGCCCCATCGGCCTGGAGGGTCTGTTCGGTCCCCACCGCCAATCTGTGGTGGACCACATGCAGAATAACTCAGAGGAGGCCGAAAGAATTAAGAGGCACGTGGCCCGCGCTCAGCATGATGCGCGCCCTCAGCTCCTCCGGTCACTGGCGGGACCGCCGGTGTTATGCCGAGAAGTGCCTGCATGCCGGGATCTGCATGACGCTCGCAGCATGATTGGGATGCAGTATTTGGCAGAGCTGGTTTTGAACTTGCCAAGATATGCATCCCTGGCTGCTTAAGACAGACACACTGCTGCATGTAGGAGTCCATGTTCATATAAATAAACACTCTTATGAGGTTAGAGAAATTGTAATTAAGAGTGTTTATTCATATGAACATGGACTCCATACATAAAGCAGTGTGTCTGTCATAAGCAGCCAGGGATGCCTATCTTGGCAAGTTCAAAACCAGCTCTGCCGAATACTGCATCCCCCTCATGCTGCGAGCGGCATGCAGATCCCGGCATGCAGGCACTTCTCGGCATAACACCTGGCAGGTAACGTAACCTCTCTCTGTTGTTTCACTGTTTTGTTGCAACTTGCAAATGTACAGGTAACTTACCCAAACACACCTGAAATCAGTCTATTAACAGTGTTACGTTTTAGAGCCGCAATTTTATTTCTTTTCATGCATAAATATGTTAAATTTAGTGTGGTAATGTCTGTTCACGAGGTTAGCACTTAACTTTAGCAGGAGGGGAGGAAGCTTAACATGGCACAAACTTTCTCATTTTACAGCTATACCGTACACTACAAGTTTCTGAAAACATTTTAGTAACAGAATGCTGTTTTTATATCTGATTAGTGGTGTTTAGTTATCAAACTAAACACCGCTATTTGAGTTTCGTGAGCCAGCCGCCGAACTCCATTGGAAAAAATGGCCATTTAACATAAAGATGACTGGTGATAAAAGGCTTGTTAACTAGTCATTTAAGTTAAAATTTTTCCGAATTAAGTCCACATTTACCCACAAAATAGTTGCCGAATCAAAGAGTGACCCCTACCATTACTTTATTATTTAAAATATCATCATGTTGCTCATCCTGAAGGCTTATTTCAATTTGAGTATTTTTATTGGGGAGTTCTGCATGACTTTAGGCTTAGAGGCTGTACTTCTGTGCTTTCAGCGCCTTCAGTGGACACACCCCCAGTGTCTCAGAGCACTCTGCCACTTGTATTTTCCTTTAAAAAAATAAAATAAAAAAAGAGACTACTGAGAATGATAATTTGTCTAATATAAGTTAAATTATATCATTAAAATCCTTAAAATGACATCAACTCCTTTTCCCTCATTAAACAAATCCAGGATCTATAAATATGTAAATATTTTGCATGAATTAATTTCATTTTTCACACAGGGATGATTTTCATCTGTAGAAATGTGAAACTGAAAGGCACTTTTTCATATCTAAAACTTTGTGTCTTCCTCAGGTGCCGCTAAATGAGATGGCAGTGTGAAGTCTGTGGATTCAGAGCAACAACAAGGGATGATCTTCTGCAGCATTACAGACTACAACACAGGACGTTTGAGATTGGAAATTCGGTACCTTGTCTTGATTATGATTGTCCATGCTCCTTTAAAACATTAAGTGCCCTCCGCACACATTTGTCAAGATATCATGCAGAGGATGAAGCTAAGGGGCCAGGAGAAGTCCTCTCTTTTACATGTGTTATTTGCTCAGCTAAATATCCCACTGAAAAAGAATATTTCCAACACCTTGGCAATCACCTAAGGAGTCATGAAACCGTAGAGTGTGGAGCTTCTGCAAGCAACAGCCCAAAGAACATTGGAATCGTCATAGAGGGCGTGGAAGTCATCACAGGACTTGGAGATATTGCAAGGGCTTGCTCTGTCCACTTTGGCTTGACCTACGCGCTGAATCTCGATTATCCCAGACAGCTGAAGTACACCTTTGAGGTATTCCAAAAACTTTTCTTGGAACTGGATGATTCAAAGCTGTCAAACAAAGTCCAGTCCCTCAAGAGCAAACTTCTGGCTTGAAATGAGACTGTAGTTGCAGTGTACATGTTGTGCTACACAATGTCCAGCTTCTACAGAGCTTGAGAATTGCACATTTGAAAGTGCTATGTTTGTAAGTTAGCACTGATTTGTCCAACGAATGTTATGACATTTCAATTGTTGTAAGTTCAAAGTACAAATGTATTTTACTCTGTACAAATTGCACTTTTATGATTTATGTTTTGGCACATGCAGTTATGGAGGATTTTTCTTTAAGATCTTTATTGATCTAATTTAGTGGCTAAGTGAGGTGAGAAAGCATGGGAATGTATGTTTATGGACATATCATCATTCTGTAATGTGACATTTATTCTTTTTTTTTCTTTTTTTTAAAGTTGAAGTCAGCATTCTGTCCTTTTCTAAGTTCTGGTTTGAAATGCATGAGCAAACTTCTGGCTTGAAAATGAGACTAGTTGCAGTGTACATGTTGTGCTACACAATGTCCAGCTTCTACAGAGCTAGGGAACATGTTTATGGACACATCACCATTCTGTAATACGACATTTATTTTTGTTTTTACAAAATAGTTTGAAGTCAGCATTCTGTCCTTTTCAAATGTCTGGTTTGAAATGCAAGATCCAACTTCTGGCTTGAAATGAGACTGTGGTTGCAGTGTACACTGATGTGCTACAACGTGTCAAAAGCACAAAAGTGAATTGTTAATAAAAGTCTTGTTTGAATATTAAGTCCTGTACTTTCTGGACCATAGACTAGTTATTCCTAAGAAAGAAGAATATTTGAATTTAATTCATTGCATTGATTAAATTCAAATCAATGTGCAGATTAATGTAGATGATTATTACTCAATTATATATCATTGATATGTAGAATTAAATTAATTTTCATTAGTACTATTTATACATTAGGGAAGTTATCTTTTTCAAATAAACTCAATATTTTTCTTTAGGTTCTAAATAAGTCTGTACTGTTTTCTATTCAAATCTACTCATATTAAATGGATAACTGTTAAGGGTCTAATTTAATCAATATTTAGTCAATACCAAACATTGTTAAATGTAATTAATGATATTGCTTGTAATCTGTTGCCTCATTTTTATTGAGTAGATATGGTGTATCTTTTCTTACAGTGCAGAGTGGCGGAGCGTCTGTTTGATGGACAGCTGGATGGACAAGCTGATCAGCAGAGGTTACACACTGCAGTTCGCCTCTCCTCCTCCGCAGTTCAACGGGATTCTGGAAACAGTACTGTCATCCCAAGAACTCCGTCTCGCTCTCCAGTCAGAGCTGCAGGAACTCCTGATGAAAAATGCAATTTCCAGGGTTCTTCAGGGAGAGGAAAATCAGGGTTTTTACTCCCGTTATTTCCTGGTCCCGTAAAAGAAGGGCGGCATGAGACCCATCCTCGATCTGTCTCTGTTCAACAAATCGATAATGGAAAGACGGTTTCACATGCTGACGATCAGACAGGTGCTGGAATGTGTTCACCAGGGCGACTGGTTCACTTCCATAGACCTGAAAGACGCGTATTTTCACGTCTCCATCATCCCGAAACACAGGAAATTCCTGCGTTTCTCATTCCAAGGGATGCACTTGGGATGCACTTGGGATGCACTTGGGATGCACTTGGAATGAGTGAGAGAATGAGACAGAATAACCGTCTGCCATTCGGTTATTCCCTGGCTCCACGCACCTTCTCCAAGTGTGTGGAGACGGCCCTGCAGCCTTTACGCATGATGGGGATGGGAGTGCTGTTTTATCCTCTTCCCTCCCAGTGTGTGATCTATCTGGGAGTGGAACTGAACTCAGCCAGCATGAGAGCGCGGCTCTCTCGGCAGAGAGTGGAGGCCCTGACAGCTCTCCTCCACCGTGTTACGCCTCACAATGTGGTTACAGCTCTCGCTGTCATGCAGCTGCTGGGCCTGATGTCAGCAGGTCATGTGGTGGTTCCTCTGGGCCTGCTCCACATGAGACGGCTGCAGAGATGGTTCATTCACCTGCGCATCGACCCTGTGCGTCAGCGGAGACGCATTGTTTCCATTCCCCCCTCAGTGGGCACCGATTTAGCCCACTGGAGAAACCCTCACACCCTGTCAGCGGGGGTGCCTCTGGGCAGAGCTGCGTCATACATCTCAGTGTTCACAGACGCATATCTCTCTCAGGGTGGTAAGGAGCGTGTCTGTTACAGGTGGTGGGGGGACAGTGGCCAGAGACTCACATGTCTCTCCACATAAACGTGCGGGAACTTCTCACTGTGCGGAAAGTGCGGAACAGGTGCGGCAAAGCAGAGGTGGATCTGTTTGCCGCACGCGAAAACGCGCGGTGCGCTCTCTGGTTCTCACTGAGCACACGAGACAATCCTCCGCTGGGAGTGGACGCGTTCGCGCATCGGCCATGCTCCTTTACGCATTTCCTCCTGTTCCGTTAATCCCTCGGTTCCTGGACTGAGTGCAGGAAGAGCAGCTGTCAGCGATTCTGATAGCTTCGGAGCGCACGGGCGCGTCATGGTTTTCATGCCTGCAGCGGCTGATATCAGGCCGCCAGTGGGAACTCCCGTGGCGCAGGGATGCTCTCTCTCAGGCAGAGGGAGCGATCAGGAGTTACCCGGTGATAGGTCAGCGTCTGTGGGCCTGGCCGCTGAACGGGAACGCTTAGAGAGGCTGGGTCTCTCTCAGGATGTTGTGCGCACTATCCAGAGCTCGAGAGCCGCTTCTACCAGAGCGTCTTACACAGCCAAATGGACAGCTTTTCAGCGTTGGTGTGTAGAAAAGAGCCTGGATCCCACTGCGTGTCCCCTGCCTCACGTGCTTTCATTCCTCCAACTGTTGGTGGACAGGAATTTGGCTTTCAGCACAGACTTATGCTGCTGCTATTTCGTCCTGTGATGAAGGTTTCGGTGACAGATCAGTGTTCAGCCACCCTCTGATGAAACGTTTTCTGAGAGGCGTACGGAGACACAGACCGGTGTCACGCTCCTTAGCCCCTCAGTGGGATTTGGCGCTGGTTTTACGCGCGCTGGTTAAAGTTGGCGCGCACTGCTGCCTCGCGACGCACCCAGCGTCTGTTTGTGCACTACAGGGAACAGTCTCTGGGACTCCCCCTGTCTGCTCAGCGCCTGTCACACTGGCTGTGTGAGGCTGTTGCACAGGCTTATCTCTGCTCTGGGGTGGATCCCCCGGAGAGCATCAGAGCGCATTCCACCAGAGGAATCTTGACCTCCACGGCTTTGCATGGAGGAATGACGGTGGAAGACATTTGCACTGCAGCTTCCTGGTCTTCCCCCTGTTCTTTCATCCGTTTTTATCTACGAGATGTCTCCAGTTTCTCTATGACTCACTCTGTACTGAGTGTTTTGTCAGAGTGATTGATGTCGGATGATTTTGTTGTGCGCTCTCCCTCCTGCCTGTCGGCGCATGGAGAGCTGCCTGTTTCTCCCACTCTGTTCCTCGTTCGACTGTTACTGTGCGTAACCTTCGTCTCCACTTCCTCACAGCAGTAGGCTTTATTGTCCCCATCCTTGATCCCATCATAGAGAATGTTACTTATTCTACTATGCTGTGCCACTCGGGCACATATGGGGTTTTTGTGATGCGTCTTTACGCATGACGCATAGCTGGGCGTGGAGCGTTATGGATTCGTTATTGGAGTAGGTGTGTTCTTGCTTGTGGTACAGGTGTTGTGCCAGAAAACGACTGCTTGCCAAAAAACGACTGACCCCAACGGGAACGCCCATCGGGGGTGTTACTGCAGTCCACAGCATAACTGCGAGGATATGTTGTATTGAGAAGTAGGCTGTCATTCTGTCGTACGCTACAACTTGTCTTTAAATTAACAATCATGAGATGAGTTTTGGTGGTATACTTTTATTGTCGTGGTTGTTTATGCTGCTGCTGCTGTTGTTGTAAGATAAGGAGGCTGCCTGACAAGGTTACAGGGGGCAGTCACTTTTTGACAAAGCCTTGCCAAAAAGTGACTGCCCCTGTAACTCAGGAGTGCAAAGGGCAATATTCACAGAATTTTCTGGAGTTATAGTAGAGGGTAACAGGTGTATGTACAGTGAATTTGGTCAGTGTCACCCTTTGCACTCCTGAGTTACAGGGGCAGTCATTTTTCGGCAAGGCCTTGCCAAAAAGAGACTGCCCCCTGTAACTCAGAAGTGCAAAGGGCAATATTCACAGAATTGTCTGGAGTGATAATAGAGGGTAACAGGTGTATGTACACTGAATTTGGTCAGTGTCACCCTTTGCACTCCTGAGTTACAGGGGGCAGTCACTTTTTGGCGAGGCCTTGCCGAAAAATGACTGCCCCTGTAACTCAGGAGTGGGCGTTCCCGTCGGGAGCAGTCATTTGCTGTGAAGAGACCAGTTACACCCCCGATGGGCGTTCCCGTTGGGGTCAGTCGTTTTTTGGCAAGCAGTCGTTTTCTGGCACAACACTTGACGGACCCAGTGAGGCATGGACTATATCCTGCTTCGCCTTTAACCTACTAGCGATAGCATTAAAGGGCGAAGCCAATACGAAATAGAACGATAGTTACGTATTGTAACTCCAGATTCTATGAGTATAGGCGCAGCCCTTTAAGCTCTGGGCCTCACTGGCTCCTTGAATGGCTGAAGAAAAAAGCTGTTTATGGGAGCCGATTGCCCGGTCTCACCCCAATTTATACACAGGGTGAGACCGGAGGTGAGGCCCACACAGTGGGTGGGCGTGGACTAAAATGCTTTCAGTGCTGCGCATGCGCGCGAGGGATAAACCCACTAGCGATAGCCTTAAAGGGCTGC